>NW_026652295.1:21010887-21243652 GCF_009828535.3 Hylobates moloch | reverse complement strand
GGCGCGATCTCGGCGCACTGCAACCTCCACCTCCCAGGTTCAAGCAATTCTCCTGCCTCAGCCTCCCAAGTAGCTGGGATTACAGGCGCCTGCCACCACATCCGGCTAATTTTTTGCATTTTTAGTAGAGCGGGGTTTCATCATGTTGGACAGGCTGGTCTCGAACTTCTGACCTCAGGTGATCCACCCATCTTGGCCTCTCAAAGTGCAGGGATTACAGGCGTGACCCACTGCACCTGGCCCTCAAATGTATTCTTTAGGTTCTTTAGGTTGAATCTCACTTTTAATGGCTTAGAACAGAATTCGCTCACATGAAACCATCTTTTTATTCAAACACCCATAGAAACTAACTTTACCTATGCAGTTTGGAGATGGTCTCAAAAGACTTCTCGAAAGAGCACTGAAGGCAAAGCTACACCTGATGAGAAATGGCACTCGATAGAAAATCTCTTAGTCATTCGGCATCTGAGGTCTAGATCATCCTATGCCCATTCTTCTTTCCTTTCATTCTGATTTTTGAAATAATGCTATTTTTGCCCAGGTTCCTGCCACTTCCCAACCAGTTCTAAATTTTCTTTGTTAAAATTAAACTTTGTGCTCTACTTTCTTGGTTATCTACTTAAACTTCTGGAGATAAAACTGTTTGAATAGCAAGTCCAGGTTTTACTACATGCTGTTTTTAGCAAGAAAAGAGATTCATTGCAATGGTCTGGACATTGGAGGTCTCACCTCCTTAGTCTCATTTTACTATGTTGAGTTTGTAATTCAAGCTTTAAAAAAAAACATCAGACAAAAACCACGCCATCTGACTTGGCTTTCTGGGACATGACTACTATAATATCACTTCTTTCTCTTGCCCTTTTATTCTTCCCCAAATGCTGTTCTCAGCGCTTCTCCCTTCAGATTTATATTGTTGTTTTTCTTTGAGACGGAGTCCCGCTCTGTCGCCCAGGCTGGAGTGCAGTGGTGCGATCTTGGCTCACTGCAAGCTCCACCTCCCGGGTTCACGCCATTCTCCTGCCTCAGCCTCCTGAGTAGCTGGGACTACAGGCGCCCGCCACCACGTCCGGCTAATTTTTTCATATTTTTAGTAGAGACAGGGTTTCAGCATGTTAGCCAGGATGGTCTCGATCTCTTGACCTCAAGATCCGCCCGCCTCACCCTCCCAAAGTGCTGGGATTACAGGCCTGAGCCACCGTGCCCAGCCTGTTCTTGTATTTTTAATGTAGGTGCATTCCTCCTCACAAAAGTAAGAGAGTCACTGTAGTAGAATAGACAGAATCTGGAGTTTAAAGTTACACAGCCTTAGGTCTAATCCACATTACCACTGTTAGATGTCTATATGGTGTTAAGCACGTTGCCAAGATACTTAGCTTTCCTGGTCTCAGTTTCCTTATCTCTGAAGTGGGGCTAATAATATTAAATTCTCAGGATTGTTTTCAGAATAGACCTAAATAATAAATTGAAATCTCTGTACATGGTATCTGATATGGTAGAAAGATAGGTACTTACATACATTTGTACATACATGTGTGTACCCTTCTATAGGTTCTTTCATTACCAAGAATGAGTACCTCGGTATCAGTGCTTTCTAAGCAATGAAATTTACCTCTCTATATTAATTTCAAATTCCCTTTCTAAAAGCCAAGCCCTGCATTTGGCTTAAATATCTGAGTTACAGGCCGGGTGAGGTGGCTCATGCCTGTAATCCCAGCACTTTGGGAGGCCGAGGTGGGTGGATCACCTGAGGTCAGGAGTTGGAGACCAGCCTGACCAACATGGTGAAACCCCGTCTCTACTAAAAATACAAAATTAGCTGGGTGTGGTGGCACATGCCTGTAATCCCCGCTACTTGGGAGGCTGAGGCAGGAGAACTGCTTGAACCCGGGAGGCAGAGGTTGCAGTGACCTCATCTCCTTCCCCTTGACATTTCTTCTAGCAGTTTTGGGCATGTCCTACGGTGGCTGTCCAGAGATCATTCTTGTTACCTTCCCACTCTTGAAGTTTCCTCACAGTCTCCCTTCCCCACTAAATATACACAAATGTGGGCTTATAACCTTGAGGATTAAAGTGACATTCCCTTCCAACATGCATGCTTCCTGTTTTTTCCTGGGATGCATCCCATCCATATCCATGACTCTGTCACTTTTATATACAAAGCCCTGGTCTGTAAAATCATATCCTGCTCTTGGCATCATTTACAAAGGCAGTTGTTCCTTTTATACATCCTTTGTCCTCTATCAAAGTTACAGTATTGACTCTCCTATCTTGTTTAAAAAGTGAGCTTGGGCAAGTGCAGTGGCTCGCACCTATAACCCCAGTGCTTTGGGAAGCTAAGGCAGGAAGATCACTTGAGCCTAGGAGCTCAAGACCAGCCTGGGCAAAATGAGGCAGGCTCTATTTCTTCAAAAAAAAAAAAAAAAAAGATTAATTAGCTGGGTATAGTGGCACACACTTGTAGTCCCAGCTACTTGGGAGGCTGAGGCAGGAAGATTGCTTGATCCCAGGAGTTCAAGGCTGCAGTGAGCTGATCACACCACTGCATTCCAGCCTAGGGGACGGGGAAAAAAAAAAAAAAAAAAGCAACATTGCCAAGGATCAAGTACAGACAGCACAGGTACTGAGATGTTCTGTGCACCACCTATCACAGAGTGGGGACTTAGAACTGTGAACCATCAACCCTTCATACGTACATACATACCCCCGGTCTTGGCCATCACCATTGGAAGAGACTTAATGGTGCCTAGAGTCAGAAAATCATAGAAGCTTTGAAATTATAGGACAAATATGGTCAAGTTGTAATCACATATAAAATATTTATGGAGTTTAACAGCTAGCAAAACAACGCTACAAACAACCAATTCAAAGAGTAGCAAGTCAAGATCTATTTTTAATAATTCCCTCAAATTTCAGTGCTACAATTGAAACTACACAATAAGGGCTTTTGTTGTTTTTTTTTTTTTTTTTGTCTGTTTGTTTGTTTACAGAGACAGAGTCTTTGTAGCCCAGGCTGAATGCCGTAGTACAATCAGCTTACTGTGGCCTCAAACTCTTGGGCTCAAGCAGTCCTCCTGCTTTAGCCTCCTAAGTAGCCAGGGCGACAGACATGTGTCACCAGGACTGGCTAATTTTTTAATTTTTTGTAGAGACGAGGCTCTCACTATTTTGTCCATGTGGTCTGGAACTCCTGGCCTCAAGCGATCCTCCTGTGTTCACCTCCCGAAGCACTGAGATTACAGCAAGAGCCACTGTAATCTGGACCTGATAAGTATTTTAAAATAGTATATTGAGGGAAATCCGGTGGTTTTTTTCTACCTATCCTGCTCACATTCTACGAGAAAATGGAGAAACTGGATTTTAAATAAGGAAAAACATTGTGGTTTGTTCTATTAATAGCATGAAATCCCAAACTTGTAAATACTATATGGCAGATACATTAAGGCAGAGTCATTTTCAAGCAAAGTCCCACAATCCATTTCAGTAGGAAATTATTTTATTATACCAAAAAAAACTCTCTCTCTCAAAAGTCCTCATTACTCTGGTAGCCCATTAGGGACGACCACATTCCTATAAGGCAAAAACAAGGTTTTTTCAACTAGAGAGCTTTACTTTCTTACCGAGTGCTTACTCTATGCTAGGTCATGTTGTAAGTACTTTACATCCATGAATGCATTAAATCCTAACAACCACATGAGGTACATTATTATCCCCATGTAATGAATAAGGAAAGTGAGACACAGAGAAATTAACTAAGAGTGACTAAAGGACACCCAGCTAGTAGGTGACAGAGCAGGCGTTCAGTCCCAAGTCTTATATTCGTATACTCAGCACCATTGTCTTATATGCAACCCCAAAGTTGCTCTAGAAGCTGGTTAAGTCATCAATGTCCCCTGCACAATACTGGGATGACAAGATCTCAGCCCCTAGGCTCCACACCAGTGAGGCAGTGTTCCTGGTGAGGATAGAGAAAGGATTCAACGTTCCCCTGAAAAAATTCCCCCTTGTGTCTCTCTGCAACACAGCATACCCTCCACCCTTCAGGCTCCAGCCCTGCCTGGGGATGGATGAGGGGCTAGTGAGGTTTGCATTTCTCTCACACCACTTTCTCAAGCTCATGAGTGAGTCTGGAAGCAACTGGGGGCTTCCTTATATGAGAATCCCTCTCCGCTATTCCTCAGAAAGCTTAAACTTTGTTTTATTTTTCCTTTGGTTGTTGTTGTTGTTTGTTTTTTGGTGGGTTTGTTGTTGTTGTTGTTTGTTTTTTGGTGGGTTTGTTGTTGTTGTTGTTGTTGTTGTTGTTGTTGTTGTTTTGAGATGGAGTTTCACTCTTGTTCCCCAGGCCGGAGTGCAATGGCACGATCTCGGCTCACCGCAACCTCCACCTCCTGGGTTCAAGCGATTCTCCTGCCTCAGCCTCCCAAGTAGCTGGGATTACAGGCATGCACCACCATGCCTGGCTAATTTTGCATTTTTAGTAGTGATGGAGTTTCTCCATGTTGGTCAGTCTGGTCTCAAACTCCAGACCTCAGTTGACCCGCCCACCTCGGCCCCCCAAGGTGATGGAATTACAGGCATGAGCCACCGCACCCAGCCAAAGCTTAAACTTTCTTAGAGGCTGGCAGAGAATCTTCTAGCTCATCCGCTTCCATTTTTGATGCAGTACACATGCTGAATTTTACAATTCAAGCTCTAGGAAGTATCCCAATTCCCTGACTTGCATGAGAGTTACACATGTTTGCTTTGTGATAATCCATCCAGCCGTACAATTATGTGCTGTGTGTTTTTCTATATGTATGTTATACTTGAATCACATTTTAAAAGTACATATATTTGAGCCCCAAAACCATATGCCAAAAAAAACTTTAAAAAATATTTGTAACACTTCATCTTTGACTTAAACCATCTGATACTCATAATATAATAATCAAGAGGCAGATCTTTGAAATGCCTCTTAATACTTAAAAATATTAGCTGAGCTAGTATATAAACAGAAGTTTAGATCTTCAAAGTTCCTTAAATGGCTTAATCTTTGGCCTCCCCTAATTCACACAGACCGAGATCCAACATAATACTTGCTGTTCTCTGAACATACCATGTGTTTTCACACCTGGAACGTCCTTCGTCTAATTCATTCAACGAACGTTTATTTAGTCAAGAAACAAAGTCGAACAAAAAGAGGCAGGCTCTGCCTAGTGGGAAAAACAGATATCATTCAAATAGTCATGCAAATAATGTAAAAGTGCAGCTGGGATAACTGCTCTAAAGATGGGATACTTGATGAGTGAACATTTATAATAGAGTTGACTTAGAGAAGTCAGACCTCCCTGAAAGAGTTAACATGGGATCTAGCTTCTAAAGGATTGAACCAGGTAAGAGAGATGGAAGAAGTTTTCCAGGCAGAGGGCCCTAGGAAAGAAGGAGTTGGTGAAAAAGAGGAACCAAAGGTGAATACGAATGTGCAAAGGCCCTGGGGTATGAAGATGCTGGTCAATGAGGAGCCACAAAGAGGCAACATCCTTCTCTCCTTTCAAAATCCTTCCTATTCCTTCACATACTGCTCAAATGTAACTTCCTCTGTGAGGCTGTTCTCTCTTCTCCATTCACACTGTAAATTGATATCCCTCCCACCATTATGGCATTTCTTCCATCCTTCTGTTAGCACTTAGCTCACTGTATTGCAATTATCTGTTTATACATCTGTCTCCCTCACTAGACTGAGAACCCATGGAGGACAAGAGCAATAAAGTATCATCTTTGTGTCTCTCTGCATCCAGAGATAAGTATATTTTAAATGCTCACTAAGTGTTATGAGTGAAACAGGACAACTTAACCATGCCACGCACACCCAGACATAAACATTTTACCTTGAAAATGTATTGCCTACTTGGTGAGTTGTCTAAATTTCTTGCAAAGACTCAGCTGTAAAGTAGCAACTTTTTAAAAAGCCTTTTTTCCCAACCTTAATGAATCATAAGGTGTTATTTACTTCAGCATCAGAACCATCTGCCCAGACTTTGTTAGCACAACGTAATTCACTTTATAAATATCACACAATTATCTAATTTCTAAAAGTCTCTGCATGCTTTGAAAGGTGTTATTTTGGAAACAAGTCCTGTCTCATCCGAGGGAAATTCCCAAACCAGCATTGTAATTGCTAAGTATATCTACAGAAGCATTGAAAGGCCGGAGAGGAAGCATAAATCCCATGCGCTGTCCTGGCTGTTTGGGGCGCTGACAGCTGGCATGGGCGGGGTCTCCACACACACCCCATCACAGCTGCAGTCACCTGGCTGCTTGCACTTACAGGTAATAATTCCAGAGCACAACAAAGCCAGCACTCAGCTCCCCTTCATCAGGACAGCAGCCCCTCCATCCCAGCTGCTGCTGCCTGCCTGCCTGCCTTGGAAGGATTCGCCAGCAGAAGCAAGAAGGATTACGGAACAGTGGCAGGCTTGTCTGCTGGCCTTTTTGCTGATCCCTCCAAATGGGAATAGCAGCCTCCAAGGTTTTCCTTACATGGTGTCGGCAACTCCATTGCAGATTCTCCTCCCACCTCCAAATCCAATCCCACCCTTTTAGGGAGAGGAAAAACAATGAAATCAAGATTAGGGTATTCCTGTTGCAACCCAATCCTCAGGCTCTCTGGCTATTTGATACAGGGTTGTCAGATAGGGCTCTGCCCTTCCAAGGTCTATCTGTACCTGACATCTTTATAGGATTACAGAGGAGGTTTAGCAGTGGTAGGGTGGTAATTTAAAACCGCACCTCCTGGAGCTGTTTATGAATACAAGCAGATGTGAGCTTATCATTCCCAAGCTCACAGGCACACTCCTGGAGCCCTTGAACTAAGACCATATCCCTGAGAACTGCACTCACTCACTGCACTGCACACTTCCTCCTTTGACTTGTCTCATCTACGAAGGGGCAGGATGTGGACTGCCTGGGAAAGGAGCCCTTTGCCAGCCCAGTCATATGGCTGCCCTTTGATCTCTTCCCACCAGACTGAGTTACTTTGTGGGCTGCTGTGTGTGTATGTGCGTGTGTGTGTGTTTAATCTGGCCTGTGTGGAAGTTTGTACTCTATTACAGATTTCCTGCCTTTCTTCATCTCTATTAATTATAAAATCTCTTGGGAAAAAGGAAAGGATTCTATGAAAGAAAGGAACAGAACCCATCATGGAAAGCTGGGCCAGGTTCTGAGGAGGCAGGGGTTGTGGGCTGCACCCCAGCCTCAGTGGTCTGTCTGGTTCCCTGCCGACGGGGCAGCATTCGCTTTTCACAATTCCACAGAACTTACACTGTCTTGCTCTTAGAATGGAAGCTGCTTGTCTTACACAGTCGGGATCTCTTGTCTTTCAGAAAAGACTGAGCTTAGGGATAGACTGTAAGCAGGTAAAAGTCAGACTATGGTGGGCGAGGGCTTCCCCAGCAACCCTTGTCTGAGCTTCTGTCCCAAGGTCCATCCTCAGAGGCCTGTACACAGGCTTCCCACATACCTCCCCTTCTAAGGAAAAGGATATCCCTAGTGTCTTAGCCTGTTCCTACTGCTATCACAAAATAACTAGACTGAATAATTTATAAATAATAGAAATTGGCCAGGCATGGTGGCTTATACCTGTAATCCCAGCACTTTGGAGGCCGAGGCAGAGCATTGTTTGGGCCCAGGAATTCAAGACCAACCCGTACAACATAGTGAGACCTGATCTCTACAAAAAAATTAAAAAGTTAGCCAGGTGTGGTGGCATGTGCCTGTGGCCCCAACTACTCAGGAGACTGAGGTGGGAGGATCACTTTATCCCAGGAGGTCGAGGCCACAGTGAGCCACGATCACTGCACTCCAGCCTGGGTGACAGAACAAGACCCTGTCTCTAAATACAATAAAGTGAATAAAATTAATTAAATTAATAAGGAATTGATTTATCGCACTTCCTGAGGCTGGGAAGTCCAAGATCAAGGAGCCAACAGATTCAGCGTCAGGTCAGGGCTGGCTCTCCACTTCACAGATGGGCCTCTTTACTGCGTTCTCACATGGCAGCATCTCACAAGATGCAAGGCAGCTCCCTTCCACCTCTTTTGTAAGAGCATGAGGCCAAAACTCTTGTGACCTTATCATTTCCCCCAAAGGCCCCACCTCTTAATACCGTACTACCACATTGGGTATTAGGTTCCAATACATGACTTTTGGAGGGACACATTCAGGCAACAGCACCAAAGGACAGAGCAGGATAAGACGGTCTCCTCCTCCAGGAGCCCTTTCTGAAGGCCCTGTCGCTACTCTCCTCCTCCAAATAAGTGTCCCTCCACACCATGTGCTCGTGTTCCATGCACGTGCTTTATTCGGAGCATTTATCACCTTTTTAGGAAAGTATCAGCCATTCCCAACAGCATGTAAGTCCCCAAAGGGCAGGAAATGAGCCCTGTTAACCTCCATTCCCCCAACCTTAGCACAGTATCTAGCATATGGTCGATACATGTGGATAAACAGAATTTCCAGTCATTTGGCTGTAAACATGAAGCCTCATGTCAAAAATGCCAATTTTTCATTAGTTCGTTTCAAATAACAAAGAGCTTATGTATTAAATCAACCAATGTTTACTTAGAAATTATTATGTGCTAGGACTGGTCATCATGAGTCCCTTCGAACCCATAAAAGTAGCCCTGCTTGGTCCTAAAACCTATTTATCTCCCCCTTAATGTATTTGGTTGTTGTAAACATTTACTGAGTAGCTCTATTCCTCACCTTTAAACCCTTTAAAGTGAAATTGACCCATCTGTGCAAACCAATTCTGAGCCCCTGACAAAATGCTGAAGGGCAAATGCCCCACATTCCCTCCATGTTATCCACTTGCCACCCTGACACTCGCTTGTTCTCGGCTTTTGTAGTTCTATGACATTGCACATAAGCTCACGTAAGCCTTGGCTGTGGCTCCCCGTGTGAACGGCCCCATCTCCACTCTCCTCCTCCACACCATGTTCTCATATTCCACGTGTATGTCTTATTGAGGGCATTTATCACTCTTTCAGGAAAAGAATCAGTCACTCCCAATAGCATGTAAGCCCCTAGAGGGCAGGAACCCGGCCTCATTAACCTTCATTTCCTCTGATCTTAGACTTTCTTCAACTGACCCCAGCTTTCTCTAAGTTCTCAGCACTCCTGTAGGCACAACCTACCAGCCCTAAAGCTCTGTGCACTATAAACACAGAACAAAGGTGGAAGAAGGTTATAAATATGTCTCCAAGAGCTTACATGTCTCTGAAATGTTGTCACAGCTCTCCTCTCAGCTCAAGTGTAAAGCAAGCTAGGACCTCAGGCTCCATGGGATCACATTTAACAGAATAAAAAATGCCTTAGCAATAACTTAGAGTTCTCATCACATCAGTCCACTTATGAATCCAGCCCACGGAAACTGAAACTCCTTCAAAAGAGTGAAATCTGTGAGGTATATCGTTAGTATCCAATGCTGCTATCTCAATAGCATGGCATCAAAAAAGTTACACGTTAAAAGGCTAATTTCTCAGGAGCATTTTGCAAAAAAAGGCAAATAAGCTGTTTCCTGAAAATATATATGTGTGGTGTGTGTGTGTGTGTGTGTGTGTGTGTGTGTGTGTGTGTGTTATGGTTCCACACACCTTAAATTCTACGGTTGGGGGCTTTGCTTATCCTATAATCGAGGTGTCAGCAAATGTTTCTGTTAAGGGCACGATGGCAAATATTTTCAGTTTTGTGGGCCATACAGTCTCTGCTTCAGCTGCTTAGTCACACGCTTACAGCTCAAAAGCAGCCATAGACAGTACAGAAAAGGCTGGACCTGGCTGTGTTCCAACAAAATTTTATTTACAAAAACAGATGATATAAGCAGGAGTTGGATTCATCAACATTACCAATATTATTAAATTGTGGAAGGTCCAGGTTTCAATAATCCTGTCTTAAGCAGCATAGTTTTGTCTGCTAGCACTGAAGTTGAGCTACAAACAACTCAATTGCCATGGGCTAGTGTCTCAGCAAAGGAGCACATGTAACAATGATCTTTTGTGTCTGAAGACCATGCCTCAGAACTGCTTGAAAAGTTTCCAGCATCAATAGAAGGAAATGCAATGCTTTCTCTTTAAAGTGAGCTTGAGTCTTAGGAAACTGCATATGTATGTGAGCCAGTCAAACAGGTTGGAGATACCCAGGTGGTATAAACTCAAGTAAGGTAACTAGTTCAGTTAGAAATCAAAGCAATGATTCTAACCTGCATATAAACATCTAAGCTGATCTACCCAGCCCCACCATATTCAGTCACTCACTAGAACACCAAACGAGGTATGGAGATAAAAATATTTAACAACTGGCCGGGCATGGTGGCTCAGGCCTTTAATCCCAGCACTTTGGGAGGCCGAGGCGGGCACATCACAAGGTCAGGAGATTGAGACCATCCTGGCCAACATGGTGAAACCGTCTCTACTAAAAATAAAAAACTTAGCCGGGCATGGTGGTGGGCACCTGTAGTCCCAGCTACTCGGGAGGCTGAGGCAGGAGAATCGCTTAAACCTGGGAGGCAGAGGTTGCAATGAGCCAAGATCACGCCACTGCACTCCAGCCTGGGCAACAGAGCAAGACTCCGTCTAAAAAAAAAAAAAAAATTTAACACTAAAGTATATATCCGAAAAAGACTAGCACTGAACAAGATCTTAAGGGCCACCTGGGGGTAAAAACCCACTAATTTATCCAAAGAAATTGAGGTACAGAGGAATTGTCACTTGCCCAAGATCACAAAGCTAGGGCATAGGGGAGGCATGACCATATGACAGTAAACTATTAGTTCTAAGAAGTAGCAACCATGCCTGCTAATGCAATGCTTTTCACATTGCATTCTCTGCCTCCACCACAGCTCCTGGAATATACCAAGGAATTAAGAAATATTGACTGAATAAACAAAGAATTAATGAAAAAAGCAAAAATGAGCCAGATCTCTTTCCCATCAAATATGGTGTGGACGAATACATTCACTGTTCAAAAAGAATATGCTATTTGTAATTTTCTTCTTGAGGTTGAATTGTGCATTTGGTTCTTCAGATGCCACAATAAACTGCTGAACTAATGTGAGTGGCCTAAAGGAGGGGAAGTGCCACTCAAGGCAACTACGGTAATTCCGTCCTAAGGAATTATTTATGCATGATGAGAATCTGTCTGGAACATCAATGATGTCTTTATCTTCAACTACTACACACAGAGGATTCAGTCTGAGTGTGCTAATACTGTCTGCCCAGGTTTTCCCAGGACTTGCAAAATGTAAGCCTGATTGCTTAGAGAGGTTATGGCTTATTGCACATTATCTACACCCACTCATCCATCACCGTGAGACTTCGTGGTATGCAAAGCAAGCTCCTCAAAGCAAGGGTTAGGATCTACTCTCTGACTATTCCTAGCTGTGGCCATATGTTGGCTTCCTGAGAACAGACAGGACAGGTGCTATCCCGGGAGACACTGCTGCAGAGAGAGGTTCCTACTTGACCACCATAACATCTGAAGTACCTAGCCCAGCTCCACAGTTGAAGGTCAAGTGGGAACAACCTGCATTCCTTCCACAGGTGTTGGCCTTTTAAAAGGAATGCAGACTTTGAGCTCCATTTATGTTTTCAAAATATTGCTTTTTCTTTGAACTAACATGGAATGTGTAACTTTATCCACAGACTGTGCAATTTTACAGCCACCCAATTTCTATGATATGACTCTTCAGTATCTCGACTATTTTAAAAAATCCTTAGAGAATCCTACTATCAAGATCTAGAAAATAAAGTTTCTTCCTTTTTTCTTTGGAAAAGCTACATATAAATGTGGGGGTGTGTGTGTGTATGTATGTGTGTGCCTTTATGCATATATGTATGTATTTTGTTGGTGTTTTTTGTTATTTGGGTCTTTTTTCTTAGGATGACAACCTTAATTAAAAGGGTCAGATTACTGAACAGCCACTTCTGACCCTCCTTTCTATGTCTGCAACACTGACTATTTAGCAAAGCCCATTAAAGAACCAGAAATCGTTCAGGGTAGGAAAAGGTCCTACTCCTTAATCACTTAGTCTTTAAAACAACACCATATATGTTTGGATAATTTACAAAAATTCTACAAATTTTGCCAATGGCTGAAAAGCAGTAAAAAAAAATTGTTAATCAATTACATCAATTAAAACATTTAAAATATATGACCTCCAGAAATAAAGATTTTAAAGAACACCTCAATTCTCTGGCTATACTGATATAACAGTCTTCTGGAACTATTAATCATACCTAACTCCCCCAAAATCTTGTAATACTGAAGAAAAACACAAACATAAGAAACTTTTCATTTTATTTCACATATATATAATTTTCCAAGGTGGAATACACACACACATATACCTTTATAGAACTGAAATGCCAAATTCGAAACATCTACAAGATAAATTCAGACATCTGAAGGGGGTTTCCCACAATTACATTTGCAGTGCTATCAACAAAATCGGTTTATTTTAAGATTGCCTGCCCAATATATAAATTTCCCTTTGTGTTTGGAATACTTTTATCAGATAAGATAGCTTTTGTTTAAACTGCTATTTTCAGAATTTGCTTTGGGGGTTTTGAATGCACAGAGTGGAGTAACTTGAGATTTCCTATCCTGCTTTAAAATGTGTTTCTTCTGTCTGTTTGTATTTAGTAATTTCCTGTCAAATAACCTCACATAATTAACTTTCCTTGCCCCAACCTACTTCTTTTTTCCTATTCCTACTTCCTGAGGACAGTAATAAAATGCTGATTACATTCGGCTGTTATCTGCCTTTCCCTCCTTCTCCATCCCCCTTTCTCTCTCTTTGTGGAAGCCCCCACTCAGGTTTCAGCAGTTCATGGATAAAGACAGACCTGGAACAGGAAGGGAAGCAAACCAGACTGCGGGAATTCCTGATCATCCATATTTACTGGGTAATGCTATTGCTGAACCGGGCCCAGTAAGTAGTGGGAGATGTGCTCCATTTTTTGTTTTTTTTTTTCCTAAAATTCCATGAAATCCACAGACCAGCTCCCCACTAAACTGTTCTGGTGCGTGTAGGAATGCCTCCCTTCTCATTCCTGATCAAAGCTTGAGATGGCTGGGAAGAGAAGTTGTGCTAGGACAGGAAGAATGTCCACTAGCGTTTACAGAATTCCACTGACAGATAGAAATAGAAATTAAACCCAGCTATTTTTCATATAGCCTGTGTTACTTCTTGATAATTCATCTTTCCTTTCACACTAATTATATACTTTGATCGAAATTAGGCAAGTAATTCACTAGCTGTATTACCTGGGCATTCCAAACACACACTTCCAAAGACATGGCATGGGGGAAAAAGCAAAAAATGTTGTGACTCTATTAAATATTAATTTATTTTAAGACAGGGTCTCACTCTGTTGCCCAGGCTGGTGTGCAGTGGCATGGTCACGGCTCACTGCAGCCTTGACTTCCAGGGCTCAAGCGATCCTCCCACCTTAGCCTCCCGAGTAGCTGAGACTACATGCACATGTCACCATGCCCAGCTAATTTCTTTTATCTTTTGTAGAAACAGTTTTATCATGTTGCCCAGGCTGGTCTCAAACTCCTGGGCTTAAGTAATCCTCCTGCCTTGGCCTCCTAAAGTGCTGGAATGACATGTGTGCGCCACCACGCCTGGCCCAAATTTTAGTGTTAGAATCATACGTTCAGAACACAATGACTGATCATCTTCACATACATCAGGGTGCCCTAGCGCTATTGAAATGTTGGACCCAATAATTCTTTTTTGTGCAATGCTGTCCTATACATTGTAGGGTTTTGGTTGTGGTTTTACCCTAATCCTATGAATATACAGGACTCAATAATTCTTTGTTGTGGGGGGCTGTCCTGTTCATTGTTCTGTAGAATGTTTCTATAGCCTCTACCCACTAGATGCTAGATTTACCTTCACCGACCCCATTCACAACAACCAAAAATGTCTCTAGACATTGACAAATGTCCCCTGGGTAAAAAAAAAAAAAAATCACCCTCACTGAAAAGTGCTGATATACATTACACTCAGGGAAAAGAACCTGCTTCCTTACACACAAACCAAGTTGTAAAAAATCTAGCTACATCACCGTATGAAGAATTCAACCTTCTAATTCCAGAAACGGCCTCCGTTCTGACCACTAAATATTTGAAGAAGTAAATGATGGTGACTTCATATCATGAATATGCCTTGAGTTCACAAGTGGCAGACCCTATTGTTCCAAACCTATTGCATAGGGTAAAAGGGAAATCCCAAGGGACAAAAAGTATAAACCTCATCGTGAACCAGAAACAGACTACAAATGCCAACTGGCAAGAGGAGCTAAGCCACAAGCTGCTGGAATCCAGAGCTATGAGCCAATGGTGCCTGGAGTTTGATACCTGATGGGCCCGTGGGTATAATTTACACCAAGCAGTTTCACTCCAGGGTGCATGCCTTAGAGAAACTCGTGAAGCACGTCAGTTGGCATACACAAACAACAGTGTTCATAATGGCACTGCTACTGATAGGAAAAATCTAAACGACCAAAAGTCTACTTATGGGAGAATGAGTAAATATATTGTAGTATATGCAAATGATGTAATATTATCCACAGCTGCAGCAGAAAAACTGCTGCTACAGGTAACACTAAGTCTTAGAAACATGATTTTGAATAAAGGGCAAGTCACAAGGTGACAGTAGTTTTTATGAAGTTAAACATACACAAATCTTAAACCTATTACAGTTATTTTAAAAACCTATTGAAGCCGGGTGCGGTGGCTCACGCCTGTAATCCCAGCACTTTGGGAGGCTGAGGTAGGTGGATGACGAGGTTAGGAGTTTGAGACCAGCCTGACCAACATGGTGAAACCCCGTCTCTACTAAAAAAAAAAAAAAAATACAAAAATTAGCCAGGCACAGTGGCACGTGCCTGTAATCCCAGCTACTCAGGAGGCTGAGGCAGGAGAATTGCTTGAATTTGGGAGGCAGAGGTTGCAGTGAGCTGAGATTGTGCCACAGCACTCCAGCCTGAGTGACAGAGCAAGACTCTGTCTCAAAAAAAACAAAAACAAAAAAAAAAACAAAAAAAAAACATCTATTTTTGAAAACCTAGTATGTATGTTTCTGAAGGCAAAAGAATGAGAAACACTATATTCAGACTAGTGGTTACCTCTGGGAAGGAAGTAGGAGGTTTTTATACATGTAGAGTGAACTCTATTGGAAATGTCTATGGTGAATTCACTTACTATTATGGTTCATAACATACCTACAGTTTGTAGGTGTATGTTCGTGTGTGTGTTTGTGCACCTTCATACATATCAAATATGATATAACAATTTTATAATTTTTCTTCCAGGAAAAAGAAAAAAAGACCTAAGAAAAATGATGGTAAACTGAAAACAAAAGCAAATATTAAAGGATGTATTTCAATAAACTAAAAGGTGAAGCCAAAGAACAGTTATGGGATATAAGAAACCAGAAGCAAATAAATCAGTAAAATACCAGATGTCATTTGATTGATTTAAAAATTAATAACCAACTTTTTATGTTAAAAAGAGGAAAGTTGGCTGGGTACAGTGTCTTATGCCTGTAATCCCAGTACTTAGAGGCTGAGGTGGGCAGATTGCTTGAGCCCAGCATTTCGAGACCAGCCTGGCCAACATGGCAAAACCCTGTCTTTACATAAAATACAAAAATACAAAAATTAGCTGGGTGTGGAGGCATGCACCTGTAGTCCCAGCTACTTGAGAGGCTGAGGTGGGAGGATCACCTGAGCCCAGGAGGTCAAGGCTGAGTGAACCATGATTGTGCCAGTGCATTCTAGCCTAGGTGACAGAGCAAGACCCTGTCTCAAAAAAAAAAAAAAGGAGGTGGGTGGGCCGTTAAAATTCCAGGCAACAAAAACAAGATGAGGAGGCTGTTTAATGGAGAGTTAAGGCATGCTAAAGTCCTTTTTATAATCAGGAAGATGCCGGGCACGGTGGCTCATGCCTATAATCCCAGCACTTTGGGAGGCTGAGACAGGTGGATCACAAGGTCAGGAGTTCAAGACCAGCCTGGCCAAGATGGTGAAACCCCGTCTCTACTAAAAATGCAAAAATTAGCTGGTGGCTGGTGCCTGTAATCACAGCTCCTCAGGAGGCTGAGGCATGAGAATTGCTTGAACCCGGGAAGTGGAGGTTGCAGTGAGTGGAGATCACACCATTGCATTCCAGCCTGGGTGACTAAGTGAGACTCTGTCTCCAAAAAAAAAAAATTGGCCAGGTACATTGGCTCATACCTGTAATGCCAGCACTTTGGGAGGCCGAGGCGGGTGAATCATAAGGTCAGGAGGTCAAGACCAGCCTGGCCAACATGGTGAAACCCCATCTCTACTAAAAATACAAAAATTAGCTGGGCCTGGTGGCGGGCACTACAGGCAAGAGAACTGCTTGAAGCTGGGAGGCGGAGGTTGTAGTGAGCCAAGATTGAGCCACTGCGCTGCAACCTGGGCGACAGAGTGAGACTCTGTCTCAACAACAACAAAAAATACTGCACTGGTAAAGTGGAAACAAAGGGCGGGGGGAACAGAACTGGATTTGAATTCAAATTAACTCAAGGAAACTTTCACTCCCTACCACTGTTACACACTGAGCAGAAACACAGCAATTGAGGACCCATGACTGAAGCATAGGCTACCTCAATCCACAGACATCCTCATGAGCTCTATTATTGTGTGGCACTGTTGAAAAGCAGCAAGAGTCCCATACCTGAAGCCAAAAACATGGGTGGAAGGGCCAGGCACGGTGGCTCATGCCTGTAATCCCAGCACTTTGGGAGGCCGAGGCAGGCGGATCACCTGAGGTCAGGAGTTTAAGACCAGCCTGACCAACATGGAGAAACCTCATCTCTACTAAAAATACAAAATTAGCCAGGCGTGGTGGCGCATGCCTGTAATCCCAGCTACTCGGGAGGCTGAGGCAGGAGAATCGCTTGAACCTGAAAGGCGGAGGTTGTGGTGAGCCGAGATCATGCCATTGCACTCCAGCCTGGGCAACAAGAGCGAAACTCTGTCTCCAAAAAAAAAAAAAAAAAACATGGGTGGAAGCCCTGGTCAGCACTGCATGGTGGCAGAGCCCAGGCACTGCGTGCACCCAGGCTCTGCACTTACTAGAATCTTAAATACATTACTTGACTTCTTTGTGCGTCAGTATCCCCATGGGTAATACAGA
This sequence comes from Hylobates moloch, assembly GCF_009828535.3. Classification (NCBI taxonomy): domain Eukaryota; kingdom Metazoa; phylum Chordata; class Mammalia; order Primates; family Hylobatidae; genus Hylobates; species Hylobates moloch. The sequence goes on along the minus strand of NW_026652295.1, from coordinate 21,226,441 downwards.
CATAACAACAGTATCTTCCTCACAGGACTAATGTGAAGATTTAAAAATTTAATATGTGTAAAGTACTTAGAAAAGTTCTCAGAAACACTAAGACTCAATAAACTGTCGCTGCTATTATTACCAGCTTTCTAGTTGAATGCCTTTGGGCCCAAGTCCTTGAAATCCCTGAGCCTCTGCTTTCTTCTTTTTAAAACATAATATGCCTGTCTTCATAACATTTGCTGCATGGTTTGGAAGAAAATAAAAGGTAAAATGGCTTTGTAAATTGCTAGTGTTATACCAATAGTAGTTATAGAACTAAGTTCCACTGCATTTCAAAGAATCAAGAGCTCTTTTTTCTTGTATAGATTGGTATTTGTTAACTCCCTGGGTTGTCAAGAACTTTGTATAGCAATTTTCTTTCACAATATTAGCCACTCTCGGTTCATCATAAGTAATTAAAGCCATTCTCTCCAGAAATCTAGCACATTAATCAGCTGGGTACAGCAGACGGACGTCCACCCATTAGAAATGACTAAACAATTTAGTTAACCTTTAGCAAAAATATGCATGCACACATGCTGACTAGCGCAGAGTTAAAAGATGTTAATGCTTCCTGTTGAAGCATTATGTGCAATGTTTATCCTTCTTTCTTTTTATTGTTCCTAATTATTTTTTAAATGCAGTAGACTCAAGACGGTTTTTTGATGAAGCTTTGTTTTCTGCAAGTTCATCTCAGGATATGAGAAGAAAGGAAACACTAATGCTTGCTGGTGAGAGAGGCCATCTGAAGGATTCCAAAAGCAAAATTAGATGATACAAATATAGCAAGGGAAAATGGATATTTTAAAGTCAATTTCCTAAAATAAACCCCCCTTAGCACTCAAAATCCACTCTCAAATCTGGCTCCAAATGATTTAAGAAGAGGTCAGTTACTTTGTGGATTAGTCAAATCTTCTGCTCCTTTTACTCACCAGCTCTTTCACTTTTGATGATTTTATTGATTGTGAACTCCCTGTGCCAAACAAACAGTAAAAAGAAGTAATGGGAAGACAAAATCTACTAAATTAATCCATCTTTCTATTTTTGCACAGCTCCGATGAAAGTTTAGGAGGAGGAAAAAAGAACTAACAGCTAAAAAGAAGGCTTAAAATTATTTGTGAGTCAATATAAGCACAGTGAATAATGAAAAGAAAATCCCAGCATGCAAGCTTTCTGGAAATGCCGAGGAAGTCCATCATCTTAGTCTCTTTCGACATATGGAGACATAACTCACATGCCTAATTCATAAAAAATCAGGTAGAAATGGTAACACTGTACATTTTTGGTCTGAGAGGTACCTACCGGTGTTCCAACTAAAATCATGCAATAAATAAAAGGCTGTGAAGCCAAGCAGGGTGTGGAGCCCAGTCAGAGGGGAGCAGAGGTGATGGAGACACCCCGCCTATGGAGAGGCCACTCAGAAATAGGGATCAGTGCGCTACCCTAAGATGTTAAAAAGGAGCCCGCATACATGGGAACTTGACTTAAGATGAAGGCAGCCCTGCAGGGCATTTGGGAAAAGATGGTATTTTCAACAAATGGCTGATTTAATTTCCATAGTAATTTGGAAATAAAAGCAAAGTGGCCCTTTACCTCAGAGCATAAATAAAAGTTAATTCTGGGTGGAATCTAGATCTACATGTGAAAGACAAAACAATAAAACTTCCAGAAAATAATGTAGGAGAATGTCTCCATAATTTGGCGATTAAAAAAAAAAAGTCTTGATCAGAACACAAATGACATAAATCACAAATGAAAAGATGAATTTGACTCAATGAATATTAGTATCTTCTATTCATAAAAGCCACCATTATGAGAGCAAAAAGACAAAGCAGAGAGTGGGCAAAGATATTTGTAACTCACATAACCCTCAAAGGGCTCATTTCCAAAGTATACAAAGAACTCTTAGATGCCGGCCGGGCGCGGTGGCTCACGCCTGTAATCCCAGCACTTTGGGAGGCTGAGGCAGGCAGATCACGAGGTCAGGAGATCCAGACCAACCTGACTAACATGGTGAAAACCCCCTCTCTACTAAAAATAAAAAAAAATTAGCCGGGCAGGGCGGCAGGCACCGTAGTCCCAGCTGCCAGGGAGGCTGAGGCAGGAGAATGGCATGAACCTGGGAGGCAGAGCTTGCAGTGAGCCAAGATCGCGCCACTGCACTCCAGCCTGGGTGACAGCAAGACTCCGACTAAAAAAAAAAAAAAAAAAAAAAAGAACTCTTAGATGCCAAGAAGAAAAACATAATCCGTTTAAAAATGGGTAAGAAACTTGAATAAGTCCTTCAAAAGGATATCCACCCTGATTTGATTATATGAATGTTTCAAATTATCATATTTACCTTGAAAATATGTACATCTATTATCTGCCCATAAAAAATAAATAAATGTAAAAAAAGAGGATATCCAAATGTCTACTAAGCATAAGAAAAGGTTGTCAACTTCAATAGTCATTAGAAAGAAATGCAAATTAAAATTATGATGAGGCCAGACACAGTGACTCATGACTATAACCCCAGCACTCTGAGAGGCCGAGTGACTAGTAATGGTTGAGGCCAAGAGTTCAAGATCAGCCTAGGCAACATAGCAACACCCCATCTTTCTACAAAAAATTTAAAAATTAGCCAGGTGTGGTGGTGTGTGCCAGTAGTCCTAGCTACTCTGAAGCCTGAGGAGAGAGGATTGCTTGAGGTTGAGGCTGCAGTGAGATATGATTGTGCCCCTGCACTTCAGCCTGGGTCACAGAGCGAGACCCAATTTCATACAATTTTAGTAGTAGTATAAAAACATACAACTAGTTGCACGATCTGTTTGGCGATTCCTATTAAAACCGAATGCATGGGCAGGGTGCGGTGGCTCATGCCTGTAATCCCAGCAATTTGGGAGGCCAAAGCAGGTGGATCACCTGAGGTCAGGAGTTCGAGACCAGACTGGCCAACATGGTGAAACCCCATCTCTACTAAAAATACAGTAATTAGCCAGGCGTGGTGGCAGGTGCCTGTAATCTCAGCTACTCAGGAGGCTGAGGCAGGAGAATCACTTGAAACCAGGAGGTGGAGGTTGCAGTGAGCCAAGATTGTGCCATTGCACTCCAGCCTGGGCTACATGAGCAAAACTCAGTCTCAAAACAAACAAACAAACAAAAAATGGTAGGGTGGATAAAGTATATTCATATAACAAAATAGTGATAGTAACATCTTTGAACCTTTCAAACATGATGTTGAGTGGAAAATAAACTGCCCAACTCAAAAACATATATACAGTAATACTTCATTTATATAAAGTTATAAATTTGGCAAAACTAATCCAAGAGAGGGCATGACAATAGTTTCCGAGGTGCTGGCAATTAATCAAATGCTGCCTATGTGAAAGAATTTATAAATATTCATTGAGCTGAGCTGTATACGTATGATTTGTGTACTTTCCACATGTGTGTTATACTTTAATTTTAAAAAATTATTTGAAATATAAAGAAAAATAAATCCTTAATTTACTTAACCCCAAAAGCTCTGGTCCTAAAGCTTTAGCTTAAGGAAATGATCAAAAGCACGAAAAATTTTAGGCACAATATGTCACGCAGCATTATTTGTAATGGCAAATGAGGAGTGTTCAACAATAAGGAAATATAAACTATGGTGGACCTAATTAGTAAAATATTAGAAAATATTATCCAGCAATAAAAAGTATACTCATGGCCAGGCACAGTGGATCACATCTGTAATCCGAGAACTTTGGGAGGCTGAGGCAGGTGGATCACCTGAGGTCATCAGCAGTTCGAGACCAGCCAGGCCAACATGGTGAAACTCCATCTCTACTAAAAATAGAAAAATTAGCCTGGCATGGTGGCAGGTGCCTGTAATCACAGCTACTCAGGAGGCTGAGGCAGGAAATTGCTACAACCTGGGAGGCGGAGATTGCAGTGAGCTAAAATCACGCCATTGCACTGCAGACTGGGGAACAGTGCAAAAACTCCGTCTCAAAAAAAAAAAAAAGAAAGAAAGAAAAGAAAAAGAAAAAGCATATTCATGACCCAATGATATATGCAAAAACACTCATAAAAGACAAAGAACGGGTGGGGGCATGGTGGCTCATGCCTGTAATCCCAGCACTTTGGTAGGCTGAGGCAGCGGATAACCTGAGGTCAGGAGTTCCAGACCAGCCTGGCCAATATAGTAAAACCTCATCTCTAGTAAAAATACAAAAACTAGCCAGGCGTAGTGGTGGGCGCCAGTAATCCTGGCTACTTGGGAGGCTGAGGCAGGAGGATAACTTGAACCTGGGAGGCCGAGTTTTGCAGTGAGCCGAGATCACACCATTGCACTCCAGCCTGGGCAACACAGCAAAACTCCGTCTCGGGGGGAAAAAAAAAAGAAAAAAGACAAAGAATGACTGAGAAGTGAGCAAGTTGGAAATATGCCAAAATCATTCAATACAGTTGGGTTTTATCTACCTTTTTTTTTTTTTTTTTTGCTTCTCTTAAAAAATTTTTTTCATGGCTGGGCATGGTGGCTCACACCTATAATCCCAGCACTTTGGGTGGCCAAGGCGGGCAATCACCTGAGGTCGAGAGTTCGAGACCAACCTGACCAACATGGAGAAACCTCATCTCTACTAAAAATACAAAATTAGCCGGGCATGATGGTGCATGCCTGTAATCCCAGCTACTCAGGAGGCTGAGACAGGAGAATCCCTTGAACCCAGGAGGCAGAGGTTCCAGTGAGCTGAGCTCGCACCACTGAACTCCAGCCTGGGCAACAAGAGCGAAACTCCATCTCAAAAAAAACACAAAACAAAACAAAAAATTCATCATTTGTTAGACTAGAAAAAATAAGAAGTACAGAAGTTTGATTTTTTTTTTTTTTTTCATACATTTGGAGGTGAGTCAAGATCTCCTCTGTTTCACCAATCAGAGAATGTACCACAAAACAGTTCTCTAAACAGTAGGTGTGAAATCACTTGGGCAACTATATTTTTTCTTTTTTTTTTTTTTTTTGGGAGTCTCATCAGTGGCATGATCTCAGCTCACTGCAACCTCTGCCTCCCAGGTTCAAGCGATTCTTCTGCCTCAGCCTCCAGAGTAGTTGGGACTACAGGCATGTGCCACCACACCCAGCTAATTTTTGCATTTTTAGTAGAGATGGGGTGTCATCATATTGGCCAGGCTGCTCTCAAACTCCTGACCTTGTGATCCGCCTGCCTCAGCCTCCCAAAGTGCTGGGATTGCAGGCATGAGCCACCGTCCCTGGCCTCACTTGGGCAACTATTAATTGACCTATCTGCATATATTTATGCCTCCAAAGTCCTCATCTTGTAAGAAATCTAATACTATTCTTTAAAAAGCAGAAAAATGTGATATACTGATGACCTAGCTCAGGAATCCTACGGAATACAGTCTTAAGTTTCCTTGACTTTTGCTTCAGGGGACTAATGAGAAGAAGGCCTCAGATTCTTTAACTGATGGCTCTGGAACTGACCAGCGACAAAGAATATTAATCTTTCATTTGAAGGCATGCTTAGTGTTTGGGTTACAGTTATATGAAATAATTATATAGAAGAAAACACAAGCATAAGGCACTGTGCTATGCTTTGTAGGATTATAAAAGTATATGAGACTTATTCCTACCTTCAAGCAGCTTAGAGTCTTATCTATCAGACAGCACACAATAGTATGTAAACCAAATACAAAGATGTCAATGAACATTTATGTTAATTAGAGCCATCCTTATTTTTCTCTAAGATCTAACACTATCACAGGGGTTTTAAGTCTGGAAACTATATTTCTCAGATTGCTTGGCCAGCAAGGTTCTAGGTTTAGGTTCTTTCAAAGGCACTTATATGAAACTGGAAGATGGCAGAACCCATTTGTCTTTGACTCTGGCAGCAATAGCAGCAGCAGATTTGTACAGAGTCTTGTAACACAAGCTCTAGGCGCTGATCTCCTGTAGTGACTGAGTGGGCCGTGGTGGGGCGATGAAGACATACTCTGGCATTAGAAGTAATAGTTTCCTGCAGTTACTGGTCTAGGAAACACCACCACCTCCACCATTCATTTGCTGCTCTATTCCTTTTAACAGTTACAGCCTAATTCCCTGTATTGACTCCTGCCCTGCTTGAAATATGAATAGATAAATAGGTTCAGTTTCTTCGAGTGACCCATGACTCAGTCAGGAAACGGCAGAATCTCTTCTTCTGGTCTCTTTTGGAAAAAGGCTAAATCCTACTGTACAAAACATAGTCTTCTAACTCTACCACCAACTTTTTAAAGCTATTTTTTGACCATCATTATGAGCTTTCTCTCTTAATTGCCAAAAATATGGAGAATGATGACATAGGAAAATCAATGTTTTTATATCAAACATTTGACAAAGATTAATATTCTCTTGAATTAGATGTGTTTATCCTTTAGAATAGTAATGACATATTAAATAGAGGGATGCACCTTGAGGACAACAATATAATCACTGGAGGCTTAGTCTGTTATTAATTAAGCTTACCAAAACTATGATTATGTGTGTGTGTGCACATCTATACGTATATATTGTATGCCTTCTTTCTCTTTTCCTTTTTTTTAAGACAAGGTCTCCCTCTTTCACCAAGGCTGTAATACAGTGGTGTAATCATGACCCACTGCATCTTCCCATCTTGGCCTCCAGAGTAGCTGGGCCTGGGACTACAGGTGGGCACCACCACGCCAGGCTAAGTTTTGTATTTTTTTGTAGAGACAGTATCTCACTACGTTGCCCAGGCTTGTCTCAAACTCCTGGACTCAAGAAACCCTCCTGCTTTGGTCTCCCAAAGTGATGGGATTAGAGGAATGAGCCAGCTTACCTGGCCTCATATGCCGTCTTAATTTTTTGTCTCCTTACCTAGATTCCCATAATAATTCCATATATATATAAATAACCTAATTATATTACATGATAATTCAGACTACCTAAAGCCACGCAGGACTCACGTACAATGTAGAAGTGACTACAGTCCCCACAATTTACATGCACGACTGCTTTAACGTGGAAAGGAAAAGCAGCCACCTCCTATGTACAAAATCAATATGGATTAGGTCAGAATTCTGGTTCTGGGTGAAATGGCATAAAAACACTTCACTCATTTCTCCCACTGAACAGAAGCATACAACCTGAACAGATATAAAGCAGCTGCTGGAAAAAATTCTAGAAAGTGAATAGCATCAGGGAAATCATGGAAGACCACTGGAATCAAAGTTGCAATCAAACTACTAGTGGGTTTACCATTTATTTTCTCTCCTAGTAGCCTCAGGCCTGAACTTAAGCTGGAAACCTAGAAATGAGCACTGTTGCAGTGAAGGAGAATGCTCCAGAAGCCCTCTAGTTATGGCTCATGGACAAATAAGAGGGCTCCTAACACTCATGGACGGTGTGAAATCCTTGACTTTGTTCTTTGTTGTTTCTGCCCTTTTGTGTATGTCATTCATAAGGTTGCTCCCAGACAATTCCAGGACAGTGAGGGCAATGACCAGTAAAGGGGTCAGCAAGAAGGAAAACTGAGGGAGGGGAACCTTTCTCTCCATTTACTGGAGGTGTGATGAGGCCGACTTCTGTTGCTTTTTTAACTTTCACCATCCTTCTGTTGCTTGGGCCCAGAGAAAGTCCCAAATAAGGAAGTGCACAGTAGCTCCTAAAAGACTGAAAGGGGGAGCCCTAAGGAGCTAAAAAGTTCCAAGGAGAGTACAGAGCAGGAGTAGCTCAGGAAAGTGACACCATAGAGTTGCTCATTAATTCTAGGGATCATCACCAACCCTTAAATGTTTGCATGGATTGTAATTAGCATATCAAAGACTCAGAGAACGGAACTAACAGATAGACCCACTGCACAGGTCACAGACTGACCACTAGGTGGCACACTCACAGACTAGAACCGAAGAGTACTTCAAGGACTGAAAAGTAAACTGATACTCAAGGAACCCCCTGAAGTTAGTTTGGAACTTGGAGCCTGAACCTAACCAGATCAATTGCCTGCTTAGAAAAAAAAAAAAAATTTCCATGGGATTAAACACAACCCAGAGACTCATAACATAATCATCAAAATATCTAGGAGAGATTCCAAAATTACTCAACATACCAAGAACCATGAGAATTTCAACTCACACAGAAAAAGATACACATATCAATGCGACATAATACAGATGATGAAATTATATGAAAAAGACTTTAAGGCAGCTACTACATGATACAGCACTTTTTTTATGTTTGAATGAGCAATCATAAACACTCTTGAAACAAATGTTAAAATAAAGTCTTAGCAATGAAATAGAAAATACAAAAAAGAAATGAATGGAAATCTTAGAACTGGAAATGAAAATCAAAATTTTAAATTCACTGGATGAACTCAAAAGCAGAGTGGAGATGACAGGGGAAAAGGTTATTGGACTTGAAGATAAATCAATAGACGTTACCTACTCTGAATAACAGAAAGAAACAGGTTAAGAATTATATGAGCAGAACTTCAGAAATACATGACTGAATAACAGAAGGTCTAACATTCAGGTCCTTGAAGTCCCCGAAGGAGATGGGCAATAATGTGTGCTAGAACTATGTTTAAAGAAGTAAGAGGCCGGGCGTAGTGGCTCACACCTACAATCCCAGCACTCTGAGAGGCTGAGGCAAGTGAAGCACCTGAGGTCAGGAGTTCGAGACCAGTCTGGCCAATAAGGTGAAACCCCATCTCTACTAAAAACACAAACATTAGCTGGGCATAGTGGCGCATGCCTGTAATCCCAGCTACTTCGGAGGCTGAGGCAGTAGAATCGCTTGAACCTGGGAGGTGGAGGTTGCAGTGAGCCGAGATCGTGCCACTGCACTCCAGCCTGGGTGACAGAGCAAGACTCCGTCTCAAAAAAAGAAAAAGAAAGAAAAAAAAAAGAAAAACCCACAAAATTAGCTGGGCGTGGTGGCACATGCCTGTAATCCCAGCTACTCGGGAGGCTGAGGCAGGAAAATCGCTTGAACCCGGGAGGAGGAGGCTGAAGTGGGTCGAGATTGCGCCACTGCACTCCAGCCTGGGTGATAGGGTGAAACTTTTAAAAAAAAAAAAAAACAAGAGTGGGAAATGTGCCAGGTTTTGGGAAAGATAAACCCACAGTTTCAAGAATCTATGCAAATCCTAAATAGCCTAAATTCAAACAAATTCATGCTACGATAAGCTGCTAAAAACTAAGGACATTCTGTTTTGGGTGATGAAAATATTCTAAAACCAGAGAATGCTGATAGTTACACAACACTGTGAATGTAATTAACGCCACTGAATTGCACATTGTAAAATGGTTAAAATGGTAAAATTTTAAAAAACTCAAGACAGAAAATGATCTTCAAAGCAGAGTAGAATGATACATCACATAAAGTAACACTGATTAGAAAACAATGATTAGAATGATTATGGATCTTTTACATAAACTATCAAGACCAGAAGGAAGTAGCAAAAAATTTTTAAAGAACTGTCATCTTTTAAAGTAAATACTTGTCAATCTAAAATAATGAACTGTTGGCCAGGTGGAGTGGCTCACGCCTGTAATCCCAGCACTCTGGGAGGCCGAAGTGGGCAGATCACGAGGTCAGGAGATCGAGACCATCCTGGCTAACAAGGTGAAACTCCATCTCTACTAAAAATATTTAAAAATTAGCCGGGCGTGGTGGCAGGCGCCTGTAGTCCCAGCTAATCTGGAGGCTGAGGCAGAAGAATGGCGTGAACCCAGGAGGCGGAGCTTGCAGTGAGCCGAGATCGCGCCACTGCACTCCAGCCTGGGGGAGAGAGCAAGATTCCATCTCAAAATAATAATAATAATAATAAAGTAATGAACTGTCATCCCAGATTTTTTATCCAGTGAAAGCATCTATCAGGAATAAAGATAAAATAAAGGCATTTGTGGATTAAGAGAAACTTTCACTCTGTATAGTCAGCAAACTTGCTCTAAAAAAATTACTAAAGGAAGTTCTTCAGACAGAAGGAAAATGAAAATAGAAGGAAACATGAGTAACAGGAACAAAGGAAGAGTGACAGAAATGATGAGTATCTGAATAAAATATATTACTCTTCTCTTTAACTCTTTACATTGTGTTTGATGGTCAAAAGCAAAAAGTACCTAATGAGATTTTCAATGTATGCAGATGTTACATATAGACAATAAAGATGTAAAAGAGGGAGTGGAAAGGAACTTATAAGATGGTAAGGGTGTTACATCCCTAAGAAAGTAATAAAATACTAACTATAAGTAGATGTTAAAAAGTTAAATATGTATTTTGTAATCCATGGAGCAACCACTAAAAAAGCTATACAAACAGATATCGTCAAAATCATAATAAATTAACAGGCCATACTAAAAATGCTCAAATATAAAACAAAGTCAGAAGTAAAAAAAGAAAACAACAATAAAAAAGAGAAACAAGCCAGATGTGGTGGCTCACGGCTATAATCCCAATACTTTGAGAGGCCACTTGAGCCCAGGAGTTTGAGACCAGCCAGGGCAAACAGGGAGACTTCATTTCTACAAAAGATTAAAAGTTAGCCAAGTACGGTGGTACACACCTGTAGTTCCAGCTACTCGGGAGGTTGAGGTAGAAGGATTGCTTGAGCCTAGGAGGTCAAGGCTGCAGTGAGCCCTGATCATGCTACCGCACTGTCAGCCTGGGTGACAAGGTGACATGCTATCTCAAAAAAAAAAAAAAAAAAAAGAGAAACAAACAAGAAATAATGAAATGGTGGATCTAAATCCAAATGTATCAATAATTACAATAAATGCACATGGTCTAAAACACAATTAAAAGTCAGAGATTGTCATATTGGACTAAAAACTATGACTCAATATAGTCTATTTAAAGAAATTGACTTCAAATATATTTATATAGGTAGGTTAAAAGTAAAATACAAAAAAGTATAAGGCAAACAAAAATTAGAAATCTAGAAAAGCAAACAATATTAGAAAAAAGGCAAAAGACATTTCACCAAAGAGGATATGCAGATGGCAAATAAGTACACGCAAAAAAAATTTTTTTTTTTTTGAGATGGAGTCAAGCACTGTTGCCCGGGCTGGAGTGCAATGGCATGATCTCGGCTCACTGCAACCTCTGCCTCCCGGATTCAAGCAATTCTCCTGCCTCAGGCTCCCAAGTAGCTGGGATTACAGGTGCCTACAACTACGCCCAGCTAATTTTTTGTATTTTTAGTAGACACAGGGTTTCACTATGTTGGCCAGGCTGGTCTCAGACTCTTGACCTTGTGATCTGCCTGCCTCTGCCTCCCAAAGTGCTGGGATTACAGGTGTGAGCCACCCGGCCAGCAAAAATTTTCAACATCATTAGCCATCAAAGAAATGCAAATTACACCACAATGAGATGTTACAACATACCTATCAGGATGGCTAACACATAAGAGTGACAAAACCTAATTCTGGTAAAAGTGCAGAGAAACTGTATTGCTTGTACACTGCTGGTGGAATACAAAATGATATAGCCACTCTGGAAAACATTTAGGAAGTTCCCTTTAAAGCTAAACATTGGGATACTACTCAGCAATAAAACTGATATACACAACTAAGTTGGATCAATCACTATGGAATTATACTGAGTGAAAAAAGGCCAATCCCAACAAGTTACATGCTGTGTGACTCCATTTATATAACATTCTTGAAATGGCAAAATTACACAATTGAAGAACAGATTAGTGGTTGCTAGAGGGCAGGGACTGGAGGCAGGGGAATGACTGTGGTTATAAAAGGGCAACATGAGAGATGCCTGTGGTAACAGAATTGTGCTGTATTTTGACCTTGGTTTTAGATACACAAAACTACATGTGTGATAAAATCACATTTAAATACATACACAGACACACAGTGTATGTAAAACTGAGGAAATCTGAATAATATCCATGAGTTATATCAATGTTAATTTCCTGGTTGTGATATTATACTCTATTGCGTAAGATGTTACCATCAGGGGAACTTAGGTAAAAAGTTCACAGAATCTCAGCCAGGCACGATGGTTCACGCCTGTAATCCCTGCACTTTGGGAGGCCAGGGCAGGTGGGTCACCTGAGGTCAGGAGTTCGAGACTAGCCTGGCCAAAGTGATGAAACCCCGTCTCTACTAAAAATACAAAAAAAAAATAAAATAAAATTAGCTGGCCATGGTGGCGTGTGCCTGTAATCCCAGCTACTCAGGAGGCTGAGGCAGGAGAATAGCTTGAACCCGGGAGGCGGAGGTTACAGTGAGCCAAGCTCATGCCACAGCACTCCAGCCTGGGCAACAAGAGCAAAACTCCATCTCAAAAAAAAAAAAAATAAACACACAGAATCTCTTTGTAACACTCCTACAATTGCATATGAATCTACAATTATCCCAAAATAAAAAAATAATTTTTAAAGAGTGAAAAAGAAAACTGGGGTGAGTGGCTATATTATTATCAGACAAAGTAGACTTCAGAACAAAGAAAGTTACCAGGGTTAAAAAGAGATACAATAGGCCAGGTACAGCGGCTCATGTCTGTAATCCCAGCACTTTGAGAGGCCAAGGCAGGCGGATCACCTAAGGTCAGGAGTTCGAGACCAGCCTGGCCAACATGGTGAAACTCCATTTCTACTAAAAATACAAAAAGATTAGCCAGGCACGGTGGTGGGCGCCTGTAATTCCAGCTATTCAGGTGGCTGAGGCAAGAGAATAGCTTGAACCAAGGAGGTGGAGGTTGCAGTGAGCTGAGATTCAAGCCACTGCACCCCAGCCTGGGCAACAGAGCAGGACTCTGTCTCAAAATAAACAAAAAAACAAAGAGATACAACATGATAATAAAATACCTGATTCACCAAGAAGATACAACAACTATATACGTATATGCACCTAACAACAGAGCTTAAAATACATCAAATAAAACTGATTTAAAAAAAATTTTTTAAGAATAGATAAATCTGACTGGGAGAGATGGTTCACGTCTATAATCCCAGCACTTTGGGAGGCCAAAGCAGGTGGATCACCTGAGGTCAGGAGTTTGAGACAAACCTGGCCAACATGGTGAATCCCCATCTCTACTGAAATACAAAAAAATTAGCCGAGCGTGGTGGCACATGTCTGTAATCCCAGCTACTTGAGAGTCTGAGGCACAAGAATCACCTGAACCTGGGAGGCAGTAGTCACAGTGAGCGGAGATCATACCACTGCACTCCAGCTAGGGTGACAGACTGAGACTCTGTCTCAAAAAAAAAAAAAAAAAGAATAGATAAATCTGCAGTTATAATTGTAGGCTTCAACACTCTATTCTCAGTAAGAGATAGAACTAGTTGACAGAAGACCAACAAGGATAGCCAAGCACTGAATGTCATGTTAACCAATTGAATCTAGTTGAACATTCCACCCAACACCACCAGCAAAATACATACTCTTTTCCAGAGTAAATGGAACATACACCAAGAGAAATCATAGGTTGAGTCATTTGAAAAAAAAAAAATAATAAACACCTCAACTAATTTTAAAAGATTGTGATCATACAATGCATGTTCTCAGGTTATAATTCAATTAAATTAGAAGTCAATAATAGGAAAGTCTCCAAATATTTAGAAACTGAAAATCAATAGGTAAACTTCTAAAGTAGTTTCATTTATATGTATTATATTTGAAACTGTGAAAATTATATGTAATTAGGTCCACTGTGTATTAAAAATCAGGAGAGAGTTAAGTCTATGGAATTACTGAAGTCATTTGGAAACCAGAAGCTAGGCTGAGTTTGTGCCCACTGTGGTGCTGCCAATAGTGGTGTGGAGCATTAAGGAACCCTTTGAGCCATATTCTACAACTGTAATCTCATACTATTCCTTAACTAGTTGCTTATAAGTCACTTAAAAACTACAGTTTTTAATAGGGTCCCTTTCCCCTGTTTTTCTGTTAATCATCTTGCAATTTGTTAATAACAGTGATATGGTTTGGCTCTGTGTCCCCACCTAAATCTCATCTCAAACTGTAATCCCACCCACCCTGTGTCGAGGGAGGGGCGGGGGGGGGGGGAGGTGATTGGATCACGCAGGGAGGGGGACGTTTTCCCCCATGCTGTTCTCGTGATAGTGAGTGAGTTCTCACAAAAGCTGATGGCTTTAAAATGTGGCACTTCCTCATACACTCACAGGCTCTCTCTCACTCTATGTATGCATATATATATATATATATATATATGTGTGTGTATATATGTGTTATAGATATATATCTCTCTCTTGCCACCATGTAACTTGTCTCTTGCTTCCCCTTCTCCTCCCGCCACGATTGCATTTCCTGAGGCCTCCCCAGCCATGCAGAACTGTGAGTCAATTAAATGTCTTCTCTTTATAAATTACCCAGTCTCAGGTAGTATCTTTACAGCAGTGTGAAAACGAACTAATACAAACAGCAATATTCATTTAAGAATTCAGTGCTATAACACCTAATTAATTCAATGCTGAGATTCGACATGCCTTGATCTAATCCAGTTTGTCTAGCTTCCTCCTACCCTTAGATAAGTTTAGACATTCTCTGATTAAAAGGCTCTCCATTTCTGAGATATGAACAACTTTTAGACACTTGAGACATACAGGTGACTTTCTAATCTCAAGAAATATAAGAGTTGACTTAATAAGGGCATAGGTCAGGGTAGAGATATCCTTTTAAATGTATCCAATGAAAGAGGGGTTGGTTATGGTTTATTTTAATGTTTTAAGTGTATATTATATCAGTGTTTCTGAATTTTCTAATTTAAAATTCCACTCTCTTCTCCAACAGGTAGCAATGTAGTTATTTTAAAGGTAAAAGGAAAATATGCTAAAAACTAAATTGTGGGAGCGTTATTAATATACATAAAGTATTCATTGTCACCACGATCTGCATTAAAAAAAAAAAGTGTGTAACACCCATAGCTTCTATCCTCAACTGACATTCATTCAACAAATATTGACTGTCTATCAGGTGCCAGACATTACACGGTCACTGCTCTTGAGAAATACCCAGTTCAGTGGGGAAGACAGACGTATAAACAACAATTACAATCTAATATGATATTTGCTATAACAAAGGGGCCACAGACAGAAGTATATTGACAAATGCTTCACAAAGAAGACTTTGAGCTAGGCTTCTGAGTGAGCAGGAGAGTGTCCGGGAGGGAGTGTGACAAGAGGAGGAGCCAAGAGAAGGATGAATCCATTCATACGGAATCAAACAGCATGATTTCTTAACACTAGAACTAGGGCAGCTTAAACAGAATGAGGAAAGGTAAAATGGGAGAAGGACTTAGAAAAGACAGTTTAGGAAGGGTCTTAAGATATCCTGGAGGATTTGAGGCAGGGGAAAGATGTAATCAGAAATTTCCTCAAAAATCCTGCCTAGGCTGGTCACAGTGGCTCATGCCTGCAATCTCAGCACCTTGGGAGGTCGAGGCAGGTGGATCACTTCAGGTCAGGGATTAAAGACCAGCCTGGCCAACATGGTGAAACACCATCTTTACTAAAAATACAAAAATTAGCCAGGCATGATGGCATGTGCCTGTAATCCCAGCTACTCGGGAGGCTGAGGCACGAGAATCGCTTGAATCTGGGAGGCAGATGTTGCAGTGAGCCGAAATCGCACCATTGCACTCCAGTCTGGGTGATAGAGCAAGATTCTGTCTCAAAAAAAAAAAAAAAAAAAACCAAAAAAACAACAAAAAAAAACTTGCCTATTGGCAGCATCCGTTGCAGTTCTCTAGCAAGTAATAAAAAGGGACTGAACTTTAAAACAATCGCCACAGATATAGGAAGGACAAATTCTAGGGATATTTAGATACAATAAAAAAGACTATGTGATCCAATTAGCTGTGAGGAAGAGTTAAGGGTGGATCCCATCCTCCCACTTAGACAGCAGTTTAAAGGTAGAGAAGACAAGATTTAAAAGTTGGGTAAAAATAACAGATTCTCTTTGAAGACGTTCATGTTTAACGTGATATACCTCCTAGGTAGCTAGATGGAGACTTAAAGCGGTACTAAATTTTGGAAACAGCAACGTGGATTTTAGGAGACCAAAGAGACTGAAGGTAAAGCTATAGGAATCAGTGATTTGTAAGAGTTGTTGAAGTTCCTGGGGATAAAAGAAATCAAACATAGAAAGCATATTCTTACCATTCTTGTCATCTTATAAGAAATGCTTCATCGGCAAGGAGCACTGATTGGAAATTGACTTAAAGTTTAACTATAGTTTCCCTTATTTCAGAAAGTTTGTCCACAACTGTTCTAAAGCGATCATCATGAAAGCCATGCAATGGCTCTCATGCAATGCTCTGCCTTCAATGTTTAACTTCACTTCTGGAAGGGAGGATGAGAAACAGGCCTGCCTCTTGCCCGCTCCAGCCTGAAAAGGATTCCAACAACTGATGAAACAGAGGCCAAAGACAGCAGGCTCCTCTCAAGTGAAGTTCTCATCAAAACCACAAGCAATTCTCTCCTGTTTCCTACTCACATCCTCTTCCTTCCCCTATGTTTTCCTGTGAATATATCTGTATGCCACATACAGGCTACCAAGTCTTCTTAGAGTAGGTGATGCAAAGGTAAAATACAGTACATTAAAAAGTAAATATGGCAAGGACAAATTCTATTGCTTTTTGACATCTGTGAGAAGGCAATGGAAGAGTTAGAACTAACAAAGACGGCAGGAATTACAAGATCCAAGCAAATAGTTTCCTTGCTTTGGATTAGAGTTGGACATCCAAGTGTGTCAGTTTTAGATGTGTAAAACTCCTGGCAGGAGGATTGAGGTGAACAGCAGGAAAGTATAGGAGGATTCCACCAAATTTTAGCTGCTCAGCAGACAAAATAAGGTATGACAGGCACCTAGCCAGGGCTCTAGAAAAGTATTTGACCACTGCCGGAATCCAGAAAAACCAATGCTACCAAGCATCTAAAATGAAAAGTACCAGGCCGGGCGCGGTGGCTCACGCTTGTAATCCCAGCACTTTGGGAGGCCGAGGCGGGTGTATCATCTGAGGTCAGGAGTTTGAGACCAGCCTGGCCAACATGGTGAAACCCTGTCTCTGCTAAAAATACAAAAATTAGCTGGGCGTGGTGGCGAGTGCTTCTAATTCCAGCTACTCAGGAGGCTGAGGCAGGGAGAATTGCTTGAACTCAGGAGGTGGAGATTGCAGTGACCTGAGATCGTACCACTGCACTCCAGCCTGGGCAACAGAGCAAGACTCTTGTCTCAATCAATCCATCAATCAATCAATAAATAAAATGAAAAGTAGTAGCCTTCTTAGCAGAAATCTCTCATAGCAGAGTCTTGTAAGAGATACTGAGAAGCCAGGAAAGCAGAGTCTGAGAGCCCCAAATAGCTGAGGCTGACCTGAGCGTTTTGACTTCATTTCTGCATTAAGCAAAGAGCTCCCGCACTATACCACTGGCGTGTCAGGACTGATGTGCACGGATGGAAAATGACACCTGGAGAGTTGCTCACTTCACCTAACATACAATTCTAAACAAAATGTTTCACTCATCTGTGAGATCTTTGATTATCACTAGCGAAATCTCTACAAATATAGAAATATGAACTGCTGCCGTCTGGTTAGGCCTGTCTTTCAGGGGCTGAAAAGTTGCTCTGGAAGGGGGGCTTTCCTGACTTGCCCTAAAGGTTTCTCAGACTGCTCTATAATAAAGATGATTGAAAAGCATATTATGTCAACAGATACTTCTTTGGAAGGAGGAAAACAGGAGGACAATACCTCACTCATGAGGAAGAGCCAGACATACCTATAGGGTATGCAAAGCAAGCCAAACCTCCTTTGTGTGGTTTTTGGAGGGCAGATTTTTTGAGACAGGGTCTTGCTCTGTGGCCCAGGCTGGACTGCAGTGGCATAATCACAGCTTACAGCAGGCTCAAGAGATCCTTCCACCTCAGCCTCCTAGTAGCTGAGACTATAGGTATGTGCCACCACATCTGGCTTTATTATTTTTTATTTTTGTAGAAGCAGGGTTTGACCATATTGCCCAGGCTGGTCTCAAACTCCTGGGCTCAAGCAATCTTCCAGAGTCGGCCTCCCAAAGTGCCAGGATTACAGGCATGAGCCACTGTGCACCCATCCTGTATTATGTTTTGAAAAGGAAGAATAATTTAGTGTACATCTACTGAGAAAAGAAAAAAAAAAAATGTGCCAGCAACACCCAAGATGATGTCATAACAGCAGCTAGTTTCAGGTCAAATACAGTACAACAGGAAGCTTGGGACTGAAGACAAGCAGGACCCAGCCCACTGGACCCGCCCCTAAACCAATCGCCAGACTTGCTGCCAACCTGCAGAAAGAACACTTTCCACTATGGATAGTGAGATAGTAATTTGTTTATCCAATTCTGCTATTTCAAAAGCTAGGCTGTGTATATACATGGAAATATCTGGTCTGTCAAGTATTCTATAGCTGAGAGGGTCCCATACCACTTTCAAAATAAAAAAAGTTAAATTCTTTTTAGCCACTCCATTTCTATCACTGCAGTCTGCAACCCTGCCAGGCTATGAAAATTAAGGCCAGTAATGACTACTCTGCCAGAACATTGACTTGTAATCAAGGCAAGGATAATCAACTGCAAACAGAAGAAATCCATTAGAATCTAACATGGAAAAATTGGGGAATTGGGAGTGTTTGCTTTTAATGCTTACTCTTGGCCAAACCAATTAACACCTACATCTATCCACAAAGCTCTTGTGTAAGTTGTCGGGTGGAGGGAAGAAAATCACCATCACCATCATCACTATCACCACTCATCATCACCACCACCACCACCACGCCATCATCACCACTGCCATCACCTCCATCACCATCACCATCACCATCATCACTGCCACAACACCATCGCAATAAAAAGTATGCATTTCTGCCCTCCAAAAGGCCACAGTAGCTTCCTTTCTTAGGAAATTGTACTGATATATTTGCTGTTTTTCCTTTGCCCTCTTAAAGCTATCACCACATAATAAGCATCCTTTCAATAAAAGAAGAATAGGAAGAGGTCAAGATTGTTCAAGGATTCCTAGGGCCCTGGTGATAGAAGACAGAGTGAATTTATGGCCCAAATCAAGCGTTTATATCTTTCCATGGGAGAAAGATACTTGTGACTAGTAGAATGAGATACTAGAAAGAATGCAGCCTCTCTAACTCGTTATCATTTGTAAATTCCCTGCCTAATTTGATAACAAATATCACTTTTCCTTCAGTGCCATTGGAAAAAAAAAATCACAGTGATAACAAAGGTGCCATTATTTCTGGTTGCATTTTCCTGTTAATAATCACAGTTACAGTCAACTAACGCCCTGGGTTCTTACATCACTAAATAAATATTACCTGGTGGCAAATATCAGTATCCCCAATTTTGCATTCCAAAGATGTCAAGAAACATATCGCAAAGGTCAAATCTCAGTAAACAAGGCCAAAGCCAAAAAAAAACACAAAAATCCCCTATTTCCATTATTTCCTAGTTTCAACATAAATGTCTGTGTCTCTGGCTTTCAGTGGAATTTTCTACCAGACACATCAGTGGTCACAGTGGTCATTATAATCCTATCTTACTTGACATAATAAATTTGATTAGTAGAAGTTCATAAAAACGGAATCCTGGAAGGGATTCCTGGATCAGAGACTCTGAACCCAAGATTTATTAATTATAGGAGGGCATGAACATCTTTTTTTTGAGACGGAGTCTCACTCTGTCACCCAGGCTGGAGTGCAGTGGCGCGATCTCGGCTCACTGCAAGCTCCGTCTCCCGGGTTCACGCCATTCTCCTGCCTCAGCCTCTCCGAGTAGCTGGGACTACAGGCGCCCGCCACCACGCCCGGCTAATTTTTTGTATTTTTAGTAGAGACGGGGTTTCACCGTAGTCTCGATCTCCTGACCTCGTGATCCGCCCGCCTCGGCCTCCCAAAGTGCTGGGATTACAAGCGTGAGCCACCGCGCCCGGCCAAGGGCATGAACATCTTTAAGTTACAGTTTCAAAATTTGTGCACATACACAGTTTACTGTGGAAAAATCCCAGAGCTTTCCTAAATTCTCTGGGACTCATATGTTCTCTCCATTTAAGAATCACTGACAGCAAATTAGTCACTCTCAATTCTTACTGTACATCAGAAGAGTCTCTGAGGAACTTTGATTAAAAAACACACTTCCCAGCCGGGCACAGTGGCTCACACCTGTAATCCCAGGACAAGGCAGGCGGATCACTAGGTCACAAGTTCGAGGACAGCCTGGCCAATATGGTGAAAACCTGTCTACCAAAAACACAACAAGTGGCCAGGCGTGGTGGTGGGCACCTGTAGTCCCAGGTACTCGGGAGGCTGAGGCAGGAGAATCGCTTCAACCTGCGAGGTGGAGGTTGCAGTGAGCCCAGATCATGCCACTGCACTCCAGCCTGGATCACAGAGCGAGACTCCGTCTCAAAAAAAAAACAAAAAAAAAAAAAAAACAAAAAAAAAACACTTCCCAAGGCCAAGCCCTAGACTGACTAAATCACAATATTAGTAGACAGAGCTCAAGCACATGAATTTTTTTAAATAACTTTTTTTAAAAGGCTTTCAATTATGGCTTTCAATGTATGATTATTACACATACACAGGGTTAAAAAACACTGTGTAGCTTCAGTTGATTAGTCTTTTTATTTTATATAATCACTGAACTTTATCATTGGAAGAAATCCTAGATATTGGAAAACTAGCACGCTTCTTTTACAAAAAAGAACCAAATGTGTTAATTAACTCGCCCAGGATCATACAGCTAGTTAGAAACAGAACCAAAATATTCTGCTTTAAACATACTTTTTAAAACTACATTTTTTTATCTTTTAAAAAATCATAAAATAGGGTTTACCAGCCTCTCTACTAAGTCCCCTAAAACTACCTCCTGAATTTCTTCTTTAACAGAGAAAGTTCACCATCTTTTGTAGTTCATATGCAAAAAGTAACCTAGATTTGCATAAAATTATTGTAAATATCACAGATGAACCATATTTAGAGGGATAAACCATCATGGGTAATAAATTATGATAAACACACAGTGAAGATTGGTTGACCCCTTCATCAACTGAGTGAGAAGTTCCTGATAATCAAAATTATGGCTCACCACAATTTCTTATACTTTTCTTTCTAGCTGTTTTATTTTTTCTTTTTTCTTTTTTGAGACGGAGTCTCGCTCTGTCACCCAGGCTGGAGTGCAGTGGTGCAATCTCGGCTCACTGCAAGCTCCACCTCCCGGGTTCACGCCATTCTCCTGCCTCAGCCTCTCCGACTAGCTGGGACTACAGGCGCCCGCCACCACGCCCGGCTAATTTTTTTGTATTTTTAGTAGAGATGGGGTTTCACTGTGGTCTCGATCTCCTGACCTCGTGATCCGCCCGCCTCGGCCTCCCAAAGTGCTGGGATTACAAGCGTGAGCCACCGCGCCCGGCCTTTATTTTATTTTTCATTGTCAAAGCAAAGAAGGAGAACATGCTTGCCCCCAGAAAAGGGTGTAAATAACCAAGGCATCTCATGTGCTTCAGGAAGGTATTTACATGTTCCAAACCGAGAAGGATAGGCCCTATAATGGTAATCAAATGACATCTATTTATCCTAACCGAAGACCTTTTAAAATGCAATTTGAGTTGAAGAGAAGGGAAAGAAGGAGGTGACTTTTCCTTTGTTAAATTTCACAATAAATTTACATCCAGACTCAGCAAGTGCTTTTCTGTGGCTTCACAGTAGCTGAGATAATTATACTCCTGACCTCTTGATGTATGAGTCCCCATTGAAAGAAGTCAGCTGAATCCCAACGACAGCATTCCAAGACGATGAAAAGAATTTTTTCAGGACACACCCACTGTGTGACTTGGTGCAGGCAGGATCTCTTCCCTACCCCACTGAAGGAGACAGAGTAGGGGGGAAAGGTGAGGAGCAGGGTTCACTTCATTAACAGGGACCCAGGCAGATAAGTAGTAAAAACAGTTAACATTCAAATGCTTACAATATGCCAAGAACCACTCTAAAGGTTCTGTATTTACAATCAACGTTTCAGTCCGCGGACTGCATACGCCTGTGTTCCCTTAAGATTATGATGGAGCTGAAAATTCCTGTTGCCCAGTGATGTCTTGATGATCCTGACCTGTGTAAACCTAACGTAACATATGTGTTTGTGTCTCAGTTTTTAACAACAAAAAAGTTTAGAAAGTTAAAAAAAAAATTCGAAATGGAAAAAAGCTTGCAGATATAAGGAAAGAAAATTTCGTATAGCTGTACAATGTGTTTGTGTTTTGTTTTGTTTTGTTTTTGAGACGGAGTCTTGCTCTGTCGCCCAGGCTAGAGTGCAGTGGCGTGTTGTCGGCTCACTGCAAGCTCCACTTCCCGGGTTCACGCCATTCTCCTGCCTCAGCCTCCCGAGTAGCTGGGACTACAGGCACCCGCCACCATGCCCAGATAATTTTTTGTATTTTTAGTTGAAAAGGGGGTTTCACCATGTTAGCCAGGCTGGTCTCGAACTCCTGACCTCGTGATCTGCCCGCTTCGGCCTCTCAAAGTGCCGGGATTACACGTGTGAGCCACTGCGCCTGGCTCTACTTTTTATCCTTTATGTCATATTTTTACTGTACCTTTTCTATGTTTACATATGTTCAGATACGTACAGATCTAGCATTATGTCATAATTGCCTACAATATTTTGTACAGTAACATGCTATAAGGTTTGCAGCCCAAGAGCAATAGGTTGTACCATCTAGCTCAGGTGAGTAGTAGGCTACCCCATCTAGGTTTGTGTAAGTACACTCGATGATGTTTGCACAATGAAGAAATTATCCCGTGGTACATTTCTCAGAACATATCCCTGTCGTTAAGTGACTCATGACTGTACCACCTCCTGTGGATTATGAATTCTTGTTTGACCCCTCATAAAGCTTAAGACAATGCCTTAAATAGAGCAGAGACTGAATAAGCTTTTTTTTTTTTTTTGAGACGGAGTCTCGCTCTGTTGCCCAAGCTGGAGTGCAGTGGCATGATCTCGGCTCACTCCGATTCCCTGGTTCAAGCAATTCTCCTGTCTTAGTTTCCCGAGTAGCTGGGATTACAGGCACTTACCACCACGTCTGTAACACAAAAATATAATTTTTGTATTTTTAGTAGAGACAGGGTTTCACCATGTTGGCCAGGATGGTCTTGATCTCCTGACCTCATGATCTGCCCGTCTCGGCCTCCCAAAGTGCTGGGATTACAGACATGAGCCACCATGCCCAGCCTGAATAAGCATTTGATTGAAGTGGAAAAGAAAAAATTCTAGAACATTAGTTCCAAAGAGCATAAGGATTTCCTCCAGTTAACAGTACTTCACACAAACCCTGAGTAATGCCATACTCTAGTTTTGTGATCATTTCTCTTTCCATATCTTTACCTCTGAGTAAGGCAGAGTGCCTAGTCCTTGGCATGGATATATAATATATATTTGTGGAGCAAATGAGTGAACAGAGAGGACACCATCTTCAAGGAAACTACACATTCTTGTATGTATCCTTTTTATTTCTGTTTCCTCCTACTAAAGTGTTAGTTCCACGAAGACGGGAAGTTGTATGTATTTGTTCACTGCTATTACCTACGATAATGCTTAGGAAAAAAGGAATAATCAATAAATACTTATTGCATTTATCTTATTGAACGAATGAATAAAATGCTAAGTGAGAACACTGTAATCCCAGCACTTTGGAGGCCGAGGCGGGCGAATCACTTGAGGCCAGGAGTTTGAAACCAGCCTGGCCAACATAGCAAAACCCAATCTCTACTAAAAACACAAAAAATTAACCAGGCCTGGTCGCACATGCCTGTAATTTCAGCTACTTGGGAGGCTGAGGCATGAGAATTGATTGAACCTGGAAGGCAGAGGTTGCAGTTAGCTGAGATTGTGCCACTGCACTCCAGCCTGGGCGACAGAGTGAGATTCCGTCTCAAACAAACAAACAAAAAAGCTAAGTGAAAACAGAGTTCTCTGCTAGGTCCTAGAGATGAAAGGAGAATAATGCATCATCCTATACAGTAGAAAATAACTCAATCCAAGCATTGCTAAACGTTGATGTGATTAAGGCTGATGTTAAGGATAAAGCCTTTCTGATAGAAAGAACTTATTTTCATATATGTGATAGTAACACTACAACAGCACAATCAGGCCAGGCACGGTGGCTTATGCCTGTAATCCCAGCACTTTGGGAGGCCGAGGCAGGTGGATCACGAGGTCAGGAGTTCGAGAACAGCCTGACCAACATGGTAAAACCCCATCTCTACCAAAAAATACAAAAATTAGCCAGGTGTGGTGGCGCGCACCTGTAATCCCAGCTACTTGGGAGGCTGAGGCAGGAGAATCACTTCAACCCAAGAGGCAGAGGTTGCAGTGAGCCGAGACTGTGCCACTGCACTCCAGCCTGGGTGACACAGCAAGATTCCGTCCCAGGAAAAAAAAAAAAAAAAGCACAATCATACTTTTTTTTTTTTTTTTTTTTTTTTTTTGAGACGGAGTTTCACTCTTGCTGTCCAGGCTGGAGTGCAATGGCGTGATCTTGGCTCACCGCAACCTCCACCTCCCAGGTTCAAGCGATTCTCCTGCTTCAGCCTCCCAAGTAGCTGGGATTACAGGCATGTGCCACCATGCCCGGCTAATTTTGTATTTTTAGTAGAGACGGGGTTTCTCCATGTTGGTCAGGCTGGTCTCGAACTCCCGACCTCAGGTGATCCATCCACCTCGGCCTCCCAAAGTGCTAGGATTACAGGCATGAGCCACCACGCCCGGTCAATCATATGTATTTTTCAATGAATGCTCTCTGAATCCTGTGTGTGATGCCATCATAAGTCCCTGACAAGAGGGACCCCTATGCTGTATTGCCCCTTCCCACACAGTGAGGACCAAAGTCACATGCCCATCGGAACCCAAAAATCCTGTTCTGGATCATGTGCCAGGTACTCGGGCCCCAGAGCTCCCTATCCCAACAGCCCACGCTCATTTATAAGGCCTGTGCAGATGTTCCCTCCACACACTCCCCCCGAGGGAGACAATCCTCAATATAGAATCCCGAGGCCCACGGGGTGAAGGGTGGATCCAGTAGACATACAGACCACGCTGTCCACAAGCATGACGACTAGATTCCTGCTCCCACCCACACTACCTGGTCAGGCATGGAAGTTGGCTAAGAATCTGAAAACTCAAAATTCAAACCTGCCCTTCAAGATGGTTATAAAGGTGTATTTGTCAGAACAGAAAAATTTCCAAACATGTTTTGACACTTTTTTGTTTGATTTGTAACTTTTAAATATTTACATACAGAGTATGTGGTCCTGCAATCACATTCTAGCCCCGGGCATCACAAATGTTAAGGGCAGGACTGCCCATCGGAGAATCTGAGGCTCAGGGCAGCCGACTTGCCTGAGGGCACAGGGCTAAGAGCTGGAAGAGCTAGAACTCAAACCCAGTTCTTCATAATCCAAGTGTCAGTACCTAGGGCAAACCCCTCCCTCACTTTAACCACTTCAGAGCACTTTTGTGCGTGGTTCCCCACCATGATTACAGAAATCCTGGAGGATCCCAAGAGTTGAGGCCATGTGGCCAGGAACAGCCCATCCTCTCTCCTTGCAATCTGTGTTTTCTCCTCAATACCACAGCAGCCAAATGTGATCCTAGGTGATCCTAAGCCCGGATGGTCGCTGTGCAAGTGCACACCTGTACATCCCTGTAGTGTGGAGAGAATCTATGCTAGAAGTAAACAAGCAGCGGCACATGCCTCAGGAATCGCACAAGACGAAGCCTGAGGCTTCTGAACACACATCTTTGTACGACTCTAAACCCAGAAGTGCATTAGTGTTGTTGCAAAACAGGCTGTGCGGCAGTTTTAAAAGCCCAGCTATAATACCTTCATAAGACCTGTACTTACAGGGACCCTTTCATCCAGGAAATTCAAAGTACTTTACAAGCTCAGAGCCATTCACCTAAACACTCCAGGGAAGTATGCAGGTGGCCTAGGTTAGACTCATTGACGAGGAAACTGAGGCAGCCTGACAGCCTTAAGTACCAGTCTTTAAAACGGTCTTTGCTTTTTGAAAACGAGTAGCTTTAAACATGTACAAAAAACATGCCACTGATAGAGGAGGAAAAAGGGATTTGCACTATTTTTGTAGATATTAAATTGAATGTAACAAAATTAAATACTATAGTCATAGAAATCTATGCCTTGGTGTAGTTTTTATCCAAACGAGCCATAAAAATTTATGCTCAGTCCACTACAAATGGCTTGTTAAATTTGAGATACTATCGCCTTTCAAAATGCAAATTCCATAATCACAAATTTTAAGACAGAAATTTCAATTTTTTTCCCCCCAAATGGAATCAGGCTTTCACACCTTTAGCCAGAAAGCACTTAGCAAAGGTGATCAGCATATTCTCTCTGGACTAGATGGAATCAATATCAAGCCAGGGAGACTAGCTTTATTTGATTTTTAGTGGGAGGTAAATGGCCCCAGGGAAGTATGTCTGAGAGGAGTGGAGGAAGAGTCCTTTCATAAATCAGGGAGGTTAAGAGTTCAGGAAGAACAGAACATATAAAGTAGCCATTTTTGTTACCTTAATGTAATCCAAACAATGTTTGGACTGAATACATATATTTGAAAGTTATGTTCATAGAAATAACCAACATTCAGTGAGTTATCATTTTGTTCTCACCACTGTACTTCCTGTCTATAAATAACCCATGTTATAGGCCAAAAAAAAAAAAAACAGCCTCAGAAAAATTAATAGATCCAGTCTCAAAACAGTTTACCATGGAGTTAGAAAAATATTCACTCATTTATTCAATAAGGCAACTACATCGAATCTGAAATATGAAAATATATATCAATTTCTCCCAGGGAGTTCATAATCTAGTAGAGAAATACACAGGTAAAACAATTTTCCAAAAGGCGTGTTCAAGGCACCATGGCAATGCAGTGGCAGCTGAATTAACTGAGGGTCTAGGGCAGGTAATATGAAGGATTTTGCAGAGAGGATGTCCATTTCAACAGGCAGATCAAAGGAGAAAGGAATTCTAGACTGATTACAATGGCTGATGTGAATGCATGAAGACATAAGAGAACCTAATCTAGGTCTCTGGGGTCGTCTGACATGGCTAGAGAGAATGAGGACGCATAAGAACAGATACTAAAAGGTAATCCTGGGCTGGGTAAGTGTGCACAGGTAGGAAATTAGATATTAAGAATTAATTATTCGGCCAGCACAGTGGCTTACGCCTGTAATCCCAGCACTTTGGGAGGCCGAGGCAGGCGGATCACCTGAGGTTGGGAGTTCAAGACCCCCCTGACCAAAATGGAGAAAACCCGTCTCTACTAAAAATACAAAATTAGCCAGGTATAGTGGCACATGCCTGTAATCTCAGCTACTTGGGAGGCTGAGGCAGGAGAATCGCTTGAACTCAGGAGGCAGAGGTTGTGGTGAGCCAAGATCACACCATTGCACTCCAGCCTGGGCAACAAGAGCGAAATTCCATCGCAAAAAAAAAAAAAAAAAAGAATTAATTACTTTTGCAATTGGGTATGTCTTATCTGCCCAACAAGCTATGTCTCCTCGATGGGAAAAAATCTCCCCTGGGATTCTAGCAGAACAGTTTATGCCTAAAATGGTTTAATCTAAACCACTGATTGCTATTACTTCTTTGTCACCATCATCAGAGCTAGCACTTAGACAATGGCTACAGGCATCACTACTAGCTCTTGATGTATAATAACCTATTTAAATCTTAAAAGAGCCCAATGAGGTCAATTGTATTACCAGCACCAATTCTGCAGAGGAGCTGAGGCACAGGAATGTGCCTAGAACACTCATCTACTAAATCACACTGTCTGGAATTTGTGTCCCAAAACACGTACAAAACTGAAGTGCAAAATTATGTTACTAGGAATTTTCTGCCTCCTTAACTGTCAGTTCTCTTCCCTCCCATCCCACACACTCCCATCATCATAAGCAAATGTCATGGACTTGCCAGCAGATGACTAATAAGCTCACCAACACTGCTCCTCAGCCATCACATAGTATCTGCCACTTTCCTCCTCTCCTGCTCGGTCCCATCCAGTGATATCGGCCAGGGAGAACCAGTGTCAAAAGTGCTAATGGCCAAGATATTAATTTAGCTGCTGAGCTCCCAGCGATGTCACTTCCCAAGGCTGCACAAGCCACTTTCTCTGCTACTGCCAACCTTATCCCTGATATAGTTACTGATGCCACTTAACATACTCAATGTGGCACACAGATTTTGGTAAATCAGTCATCTTGAGATTTTGCTTTCACTTTTAACACAGCCCATTCCCCCTAGGTTTCCAACGTGATTCTGTTCGATTGGAAAGTAATCCAAGTGATTGGCAGCATGCTTCCCTTGGAATCCTCTTTCTGTCTATTAACACATTTTTCAACTTTGGTTTACATAAACATCCCTCCATTTGATTGTGAGCTACTTTGGGCACGCCTTAAAGAGGTACATAAACTTTCATAAACTCAAATTGTTAGTAGGCATTCAGCTTTTTGAATGAAAGAGTCGAGTATTAACTTTCTAACTCCACTGTAAGCTCTTTGAGACTGTACAAGCTTCTATTCACTTTTCTGTTTCTCAGTTTCTTGTTTGTAAAATGAATTCATAAGAGCACGAGCTTCAAAGGGTTGCTGTGAAGATCTGTAAAGCAGTTAAAATGGTACATAGCATACAATAAGCATCTAATAAATGTCACTATCTATATCTATATACTTAACAGCTACTTATTGTTTTGTATAAGACGTGAACAAAAGTTCTCTGAAAAGGAATTTGGAGGAAAGAGACTTTATTTCAGTGAACAGTCTCCAAACTGGAGAAATATGCTTTGGTGTAAAAGGAAGGTGCATGTCAGAAAACAAAAAGAGGGTTTGGGTTTTATACCAAATGTTCCCACCCAAGTTTCCAATCGGGTCTGTTAATTCAAAGATCTGAAACTTGTTTAGTTTCTATTGGTTGACACAAGTGAGTTCTGTTGATTGGTTGATATAGCTGAGCCCTGATTGGTCATTACAGCTGAGCTTTGATTGGCTGGTTCAGGTGAGCTCTCAACGTCCCAAAGTTAAAAAGATGTGGGGTTTTCCAGGGTTTGGGGGAACACAGAGTATGTGTGGGGCCTCAAGTCAGCAAATGGCTGCTTGACTCTATGTTAAATCTAGGCCCACTTAGCCACTTGGGATCCATCTTGAAAAATTGGCTTTTTCAGGTCCTCATTTGTTGACAGATATAAGCAATGTCTATTTGTGCTTTGGATATTTCTTGTCCAATTCAACTGTCTTCCTATAGAATGAGGGCTTTCCCAGAGGTACTTCAGACAATCATGAAAACAAACTCCTGTAGACCAAAACACCAGACCTCCAGACAGATCTGAATTCAAGAGTATGAGTGAGCAAAGATAAGGCCAAAGGCATAAAACCAGGTACAACCCAAGGCACGTTTCCCACATGAACTTAAAACTATCAACTGAAAAAGAAAAGACATGCTATGGCCATGGATGGGCTATGGTTCTGCGTGGCAATACACAGCATACAACTGACGCAAGTGCCATTCCTACCTACCTGATAAATGGCTGTCAAGAATTATGGCAGTGTGCTGCTCTGTATTTTGGTTAACACACCAACATAAATCCGACTAATATCAGACTGTGTGACCTCACCCTGGGACGCGAGCCAGAGGTTTCACTTGAGATCTCGGAAGTTATCAGATCTGGAAAGTGTTTCAGTTGCTTTCTCTTTTAGCCCATTTTAAGCAAAACAAAAGGCAGCACAGACCCAAAGAGGCAAGAAGGTAAAACCAGAAATTGTCTATACTCCATTACCCCAAATTACCTGATGATGAATAAATATTCATTGTTCCATGGTTTCAATAGAAAGTAAACACCTATTTAAAAAGACCTGATCTTCGTCATGCCTTTAATCTCTTCCTTTTCGCTTATATCAGAGAGAATATTCATGCTTCCTGACCGAAAGATATGCCTCTAATACAACCTCAAACAAACCCTGACCCAAACCCTGATTCAGTGTTCTTTTTTTTTTTTTTTTTTAATTGAGACGGAGTCACTCTGTCGCCCAGGCTGGAGTGCAGTGGCTCGATCTCGGCTCACCACAATCTCCCAGGTTCAAGCGGATTCTCCTGCCTCAGCCTCCCACGTAGCTGGGGTTACAGGCATGTGCCACCACACTCGACTAATTTTTGTAATTTTAGTAGAGACGGGGTTTTGCCATGTTAGCCAGGCTGGTCTCAAACTCTTGACCTCAGGTGATCCGCCCACCTCAGCCTCCCAAAAATGCAAGGATTACAGGCATGAACCATCGCACCCGGCCACTATATTCTTTTTCGTTCACTCCTTGGTCAGTCCACTGCAATCCCTTAACCAGGACTCAGCCCGGTACATACCACTGCACTCCTCCCAGTATGCCTTAGTGGAAAAGCTGAAATTGCACTGACGTTAGAGGTGCTGTCCTGATATTTGTTGACTGAATGATCTCAGATGAATTTCTTCACCTCTCCAGGGCTCAGTTTCTACATCTATAAAAGGAAGCTGATCTCTGCAGCCTCCTTACCACCCAAATTCTCACAAGGTCATTAGCCCATAGGTTTCCAGGTGTGCAGGGAAACACAAAATGCTGAGAAGCCACACCCCACTCTTAGCATACGGATGAAGAAGCTCTGAGGAAGCACATGTGTTGGAGGGTAGGGGAGGCCGCCTGGGTAAAAAATACCAAGACAACCGAATGTGGGAGAAAAACACTTCTCTCGTCCCCAACTGAAATTGACAATTGTCAGTGTGTACAAGCACAAAGAATAGCTGTCAGGGAGCCCGGTGATGTGAAGAAAACCTGAAATCATCCCTCCCTACCAGTACGGAGTATCTTTGTATCCTTGTATCTGCTGCAACTGGAAATGGAGAATTAGTCACATGGAGTGTTTTTAAGGGATTGGACAATTCATTAGGTGCTATAAAACATAGGCAATCAATAAATAATATTTCAATTGATTTCAACATCATTCCACTGGTTCTCTTTAGGAAATTTCAAGCTGATGCCAAAATGTTCCACTCTGCTCTCTGCTGCGCATTTAGTGAATTCCCATGTGTCGATACACAAATTTAGAAGCTCAGAACAGCAGAGGCCACCAATATGACCGCATAGCATTGAAGAATTTAATCAGTTAATGTTTCAGGATCTACCCATCAAACATTGACAGCTCACAATCAATGTAAGAAGTTACTTTGTAAAATGGACTTTTTTTCTCCCTTGAATTTGAGGCCTAGAAGTCTGTAATGCTTGACTTTCCCGGAAAATTTCCAGATTCACACTTCACTTTCAACTTAGTGGATTGAGCTTTGTCTCTTAAAGAAAGACAATAGTGAATGGTTTTGTACTGGCTACTAAGTCTGCTTTTAAGAATAGTTTAGGTATTCTTTGCAAAGAGGCTTCCGTTATTTCCATCGTGTTATTTTATTTTCAATTTTTCCTTTCTCCTTTCCATTTTAAATCCCCCCCTCGGTGGTGTGTCTAAGTGCTCAGGTAATATACATACAAATGCTTCGACAGACAGATGGGTAAGTACCATCTCATGGTGCCCATACTTCTTAGTGAAAAAAGTACCCCAAACAGAGTGCAGTAATTCCATCCCCTCAAGTGCTATAATAATCCCTGCAGATGGTAGTTCTGCAACTAAAACTGCAGCACAATGGATATATAAATTAGGGCTACCAATAATGCTTGACAATACAATGAAGTACGTATTCCAATATTCCCATTTCTAATACACACATTACATAAAACCAGAAAAATTACTTTTAAGACGAGTAGCGAAATAAAACTTGCTAAAACGTTTTGCAAAATCAGTGCTACATTCTCATCTTTTTCCATACGCGATTTTCATGTAACTGAATGTATACTCCAAATAGAAAATTTTCTTAAGCTGTAGATCTCATCAGCTTTGTAGGTTAGTCTCTATGAGCACAGGATACCTGAAAGCTGGTCAATGAATAGTATTTCAGAAATCTTTACTAACATGCTAATCACAATTGGATAGCTCTCATTTAATTATTTAAAAAAGAAAAGAAAACATAAGTATTATTATTATCTTCATCTTCTAGCTGAGGAAATTAAAGCTGAAAGAGGTTAAATAATTTACCTAAGGTCACATTGCTAGTGGTGACAGAACTGGGATTTAAACCTGGGAATTCGGCTCCCAAGCACTTAGCTAATATACAATATTACCCTGTTAGTAGTACTAGAGTCCTTATTTTCATAGGGGTAAGGGAGGAGACTCACATATTTGCCCTAGAAAATATCTTATTATAATGCCAGACTAACAAAGATCCAGTCCAGTGAGATTTGCCTACAGAAATATCTAGAGGACCTAAACTTACAGATTCCTTTGGCTATGGGATCTACTTCCTGCACGAAGTCCAGAAGCAAGGCCAGGGCCCCTGTGAATTATGGGGATCAGCGGGAGCCCATGGCTGTCTACCTACTTGTTCACCTGCTTTTAGTTATCTGGAGATATTGTGCCTCCTGAACTGTACACATACGAAAAAATGTCAAGGTCATCAATATTTACCTCTCATGAACCCAAAGGTCCCATTAAAAAGGTACCAGTTATTTATGGGAATGTTTTAGTCACCTGGCATGATGGGAGAGGAGGAAGAGCTTGGAACTATTCACATTTGATTGTAATCTCTAATATGAGAAGTCTACCGCTACCACCAAAGTCAAAGCTGAAATTAATATTTGTAACATAAAAATATCATGGGTGCTACTCAGTTTTCATGAATCTAATGTTACCAACAATAACAAGTCAGAAGACCCCATCACATTAGGCGCAACAGGAAAGCTCTGAACAGCATGCAATTCCAAAGTGATGATGATACTCTAAATGTCAGATATAGCATTCAGATTCTTGTTCTTTTTTTACTTTTTTCAAGAATGAAATTTTTGTTCTTTGTTACTTTTTTTAAGTATGAACACAGGCTAGTCGTTACAGGCTAGTCGTTTTGTGTACACTCCACCCTACCCTAAAAATATTGCTGTATTTGTCATTAATTTTTTTTTTTTTTTTTTTTTTTTTTTTATGTTCACTTTGTCACCCAGACTGGAGTGCAATCTCGGCTCACTGCAGCCTCAACCTCCCAAGCTCCTCCCACCTCCCACCTCACCCTACAGAGAAGCTGGAATCACAGGCATGCGTCACTACATCCAACTAATTTTTTTATTATTTGCAGAGATGAGGTCTCACTATGCTGAGCAGGCTGGTCTCAAACTCCTGGGCTCAAGTGACCCACCTGCCTCAGCATCCCAGAGTGCTGGGATTACAGGTGTGAGCCCCCACCGCACCCAGCCAACATTCCTAATTCTTTTTTTTTTTTTTGAGACAGAGTCTTGCTCTGTCACCCAGGCTGGAGTGCAGTGGTGCAATCTCAGCTCACTGCAACCTCTGCCTCCTGGGTTCAAGTGATTCTCCTGCTTCAGCCTTCCGAGTAGCTGGTACTACAGATGTGTGCCACTAATTTTTGCCTTTTTGGCAAAGACAGGGCTTCACCATGTTGGCCAGGATGGTCTCAATCTCTTGACCTCCTGATCCACCTGCCTCGGCCATCCAAAGTGCTGGGATTACAGGTGTGAGCCACTGCCCCCAGCCAACTCCCAATTCTTGATAATTTTTTAACCTTGTAAAAAGAAACTGAGTTCTACAAATAGGCCACGAAGTTTCTCTGATGTCTTGATATAAGAATATCAAGAGCAGAAAGCATGGAGCAAAGATGTAGAAAATTTAGCAGGGTGTCTGCATTATGTAACCAGGATTGACATACTAACGTTTTTAATGAAAATCTCCACCGGGTGTGGTGGCTCACGTTTGCCAGACGTGGTGTCTCACGCCTGTAATCCCAGCACTTTGGGAGGCTGAGGCGGGTGGATCACCTCAAGTCAGGAGTTCGAGACCAGCCAGGCCAACATGGTAAAACCCCATCTCTACTAAAAATACAAAAATTAGCCAGGTGTGGTGGCGGGCACCTATAATCCCAGCTACTCAGGAGTCTCAGGCAGGAGAATTGGTTGAACCCAGGGGGTGGGGCGGCGGAGGCTGCAGTGAGCCAAGATCATACCACTGCACTCCAGCCCGGGTAATAAGAGCAAAACTCCGTCTCAAACAACAACAACAACAACAACAACAAAAAAAAAAAAAAAAAAAAAAAAAAAAAAAAAAAAAAAAAAAAAAAACAGGAAAACTCTGAAGGCTCCTGCTTGCAATTAAGAGGTATATCCAGAAAGTATCAAAAGTTAAATTCTTCCAGTTGAAATCTTCTCAGTTTCATCTTCCTATTTTGATTACTGGTCCCTTGAAAAGGGGCCTGTGGTATTACAAATTATCCCATTACTCACTCCTCTCAGGTAATTCTGCTGGAAAGGGAAGGAAGTAAATCTTGGAGTCCTGCACTTCCATCTGTTAATCATATACACGCATGCCCTCAAAAGCAGTAAATCACCGTCTTTCACTGTATTGCCATGATTCACACCTGAAACAGAGCAGAGCAGACAGGTACTCAGAAACGCCATGCCCAGAAAAAAGGTATCTTAATACACTAAAAACATGATACTTAGGCACACCGGTATTGCTTCTTCTCAAATAGACATCACACCAGCAAGTACAGTTTATCATCCTAATTAAGGGTCATCAGCCGTATTAAAGGCAAATTTTATAGACCAAAGCTTTCCAAACAGAACATTTTAGGACTCAGTACCCTTTCCAAGCTCTATTAAAACCAAACATCTATATCATGTTAACCCACTTGGGCAGCACGACTTTAATTAGTAAAATTAGCCCTGTTGTTTGGCCAACTTTCCTCTCATAAACTCTGCAAGGCAGAAACATAACCAATCATATGTTTTAAGATGCTACCTAATTATATAAAAGCACTCATCAAACTTTACATAGAAGTATTTAAAAATCAAAACATACCATTAATCCTGAAGAAAAAAATATTTGAGGTTACCTTATTTTTTAAGATTATGTACTCATCTACTACATGAGGAAAAAGGGCTTTTGATAGTCAACCGCCTTCTTTTAATTTAATTACCAGAAAATGCAAACTGTTTTCAAGTTTACCTGAATGTTGCCAGTTTGAGTGGATTTTCCTACTCAATACACAACTGCCCTGCTTCCACTGGTCTTGTTAGGAAGAGGCAGTAACAGAAGTGCACACTCGGTATTTTTAAGCACATTTAAAATTTCTCTAGGTGGGGAGATAAGAACACCTCCCTCTTGCCAAGCAAATGCCAACAGCCAACAGAACAAGGCCAAATGAGAGAAAACATCTCCTGCAGATTTTACCCAACTTTTTCGTTGAGCTTGCACCATCATTATCAGCTGCCCTTCACAACTGCCAGCCTGTTCCATTAAACTTGCTATCAACTCAGTATCAGCAGGCTAACAGTACAATGGTCTCCCAGCTCCTAGATTTGGGAGATTGATGACTGGATGCTAATGAGGGCTCTGCCTGCAAGATGTATTTTTTATATTTGATTCCCTGACCTTAATTTTTACATCATTCAAAAATCTGGAACTAAAGCTCACATTGGGTACAGAAATGACGCTTTTTCAGCAAGAAT
Source organism: Hylobates moloch (assembly GCF_009828535.3). Taxonomy (NCBI): domain Eukaryota; kingdom Metazoa; phylum Chordata; class Mammalia; order Primates; family Hylobatidae; genus Hylobates; species Hylobates moloch. Next base: position 21,190,757 of record NW_026652295.1, on the reverse strand, counting down.
CAGACCTGGCTGACAGACTGTTTCTTTTTAACTGCCTTTCACCAAAATGGCCACCTCAAGGATTAGGCTCTGAAATGGCTGAGAACAGGGATTTGTAAGACAAAGAATGACACATATTTCTGATAGCTGTGAATATATACATAAGATAGAAGTATCTTTTAAATAAAAACCAATGTGATACATTTAAATGGAATAATGTAATTGAAAATAGATTTTTAAAAAAAAAAAAAAGAATGAACTCAATGCTACCACACTTTTAAGGATGTTTTATTTTTTTTTTTTATTGATTTTAAAGGGCTTTGTAATAAGATTATATGCCCTACATTGCAGGACCAAAAGCTCTTTGACTGCATATAAATGATTATGGTCTGCTCAACTTTCAACACAGAATTTTCTTACCCAGACTCCACCACCACCATATTTTTTAAAAGGCATCTCCTTTGAATTTTGGGTTGTGCTGTGGAAATCTGCAACTTATAATGCCTTAGCCTAAACATACATGCACACACAAAAATTATTCTTTTTCCCCAATAAGCCTCTGCTAATATCTGCCATCCATATTAAGGTATATGGATATAATACGTTCCTAATAAAAGGAATACACCTTGATGCATACTCCACCACAGAACATGAGTCCCTGAGGTTACTTCAGCCTTACCAGTGCCATGAATTACTTTTTGGATGACAGATTTTTTTTTTTTAATCCCATGTGTTATATTTTAGCTCCAGCTTTAAAACTGTGCAAATGGAAGGAAAACTATCTTAGTAAACATTCCCCTGACTATCATCAGGTTTAAGAGAATTTTATTTGTAGACCTAAGGAACAACACAAAATAAACCACAGATGCTGGTGCCTGTCAGATATGAAGTGTCCAAAGATTAACCCACAGTGACCTATCTCTGCATTATGTTCCAGGGCCACTTAAATACGAATATGGGGATGACGCCTTTTAGCTAAAAACGTAGATGTCAAACAGCTGCATATCAGACTTTTAAAATGATCTTTGGGAAATCTCAAAGGCTTATGCTATCCTAAAACAGCAAAAACTGACATCTACTTTTTGTCTTTTTTTTTTTTTTTTTTTTTTAATGTAATACCAGTAAACCACATTCAAGGTCAGAAGAAGTCTACTTGGCCACCTGAATAACTCTGCCATATTTGGTATTCAAAATTAAAAAGTGGAGACTTAAAAGTGGTAGTTACATGCTGGATTTCTTTGAAAACTTAAAATTGGAGCAGGAAAAAAACCAAAATAAGGACAACTCATTTAATGGCATTTGGTCAGCTCACTTGTTAAATATACACTGATTTATACACACAGTCAAAAAATAGCACTTAAGTTAACAGAATGACTAATGTCATAATGAGACACCTTTATTGAGTCATTATGTATATAAGAAACAGTCCCAAAATTGTGGGGCCTGCCTCAAGTAGGCTAAGAGGTAACTGAATATTGGTCAAATTGTAAAATATATGAAGAGACATGTATATAGAGAGAAATGCAGTCAGCAAAATGTCACTAAATTATACCCTTAAATCTGTCTTGCCTTTAAAATGCATCCCCATCAGACAGGCATTCACCCACTCCAGAGAACACAGCCAGAAAGGGAGCTTCAAGTCTGCAACCCAAATGACAGCCCAGGAGTTTGTGGGTTTTATAAATGGTGGTTTGAGATTTAGGTTTTGTTTCTCCGTATAAGTAAAGTACTCATGGAAATGTTGTCCTGACACTACAGAATCACAGAAAAAAAAAGATTTATAGACTGAGTGGTTTACCAATTTCTTTTGATCAAAAGCAGTTAGAGGAGCAACTAGGTCAGATGTCCCTTCTACCTGCCACTTGATTATTTGCAGGGAGACATAAAGCTGGTTTTACTGATTTACCAGGAAATGTTTCTCATATCAAGTAGAGCACTGAATAGTGAACCATAGATATTCAATTGCAATTAGAAAGCAACAGTCCTCCAAAACATAAAACCATTATTTCCAATGCCACAATTTTAAGGGGGAAATTTGGGGGAGAAGAGTACGAGAAAAATCATACAGATTCAAAAAGGACTGATGTTATTAGGGAGCAGAAGAGGAACTGATTTTCATTACCCCAAGAGTATTGCTTATCAAGCTCAGACTACGAAACAAGCGTAGCTCTAGGAGTTTTGTGTTCCAGGTACTAATATGAGTTTACCAGTCAAAGGGAGCCTCTTCTGAAAATTATCATGGTTTACTGATGAGTACTTGTATCAACGTCTTAGGGAGATACAGATAGAGACACGTGTGTGTGTGTGTGTGTGTGATTTATGTTATAATGTGTGTGTATGTGTAATTTAATGTTATAATGTGTGTGATTTATGTTATAATGCGTGTGTACGTGTAATTTATATGTTATAATGTGTGTATGTGTAATTTATGTTATAATGTGTGTGTGATTTATGTTATAATGTGTGTGTATGTGTAATTTATATGTTATAGTGTGTGTGTGATTTATGTTATAATGTGTGTATATGTGTAATTTATATGTTATGTGTGTATGTGTAATTTATGTTATAATGTATGTGTGTGATTTATGTTATAATGTGTGTATGTGTAATTTATATGTTATAATGTGTGTATGTGTAATTTATGTTATAATGTGTGTATGTGTAATTTATGTTATAATGTGTGTGTATGTGTAATTTATATGTTATAATGTGTGTGTGTATATATATATTTTTTAAGCCCACCATTGATGTTGTAAATGATTCAAGAATTATATATGAAAAGCATAAATATGTTTCTATCTCTCTGTCTAGCTGGCTAACAAGAAGCTTTTAGAGCTGAAAAGTTCTAAAAGGCAACTTGTTATTCCAGATCCCTAAATCTATAAATCTCACAGCTGACATTTCCCAACTTGGGGCAATAACAGATTAGAGGATGAGTAGGGGTACTTCTATTCTTAAGGACATAACTGGCAGCTGCTGGGCTCATTTGGAATCGTTGGCTCATGAAAACTTGTTTATGCATTTGGTGTATACATATAATTTGCCTATTTGCTAGGCTTAACACCAATAAGATGGCTGAACATTTGCTGTTGTCCATTTGTTGACTCACAACAACTCAAGGCTTAAATGCCACATAAAAAGAACCTGACCAGCTGGGAGGAGGCATCAAGGACTTGATGAAATAGAACAAAGTCTTGTCTTGATTTTTCTCTGGAAAAAGTCAAAAAGAAAATATTGTTTTCTAATAATTCTAAGAGCCCTTCCATTTATCTTCTCATTATAAAAACTAGCATGTATTCCTAGCATGTGTCAATAGATGGTCACAACTGGTATTCAAAAATCAGGTGCTTTAGGTAAAAGGGCCAATATTGAATCTCAAGTTAAATTACTGTTGTTTTGTACACACTTTTGTGATGGGCTTGATATGCTTCTAGATGGTAAATACAATCTCTGAAAACAAAAAACACATAATCAAAATAAAAACCTTAAGTTACTGAAGGCCAGAAACACCATGAGAAACAGTTTTACTATTGTCTTCAAGCATAATAATTAATTAAATAAGACTTCATGTATTTACTAGGGAAATGCCTCAATCTGGTACGCTTCATATAGGGACAGAAAAGTCTAAGTGATTCTAATCAAAATGTTCTCAAATCTCTCTTATTTAATGATCAATCGGAAAATAACAATTTCATATCTTCCACAGTTGTGATAAAAATATTAAATAAATGTCTTAATTACCCCTTTACTTCATTTATATTCTCAGAGATACACAAGTATTCAGCCAAAACAGAATAACGGACTTTAAAAATTAATCAATTAATTTGAAATTTTCCTTCTAAAAGACATTTTGCTTTTATCTTGCCATACAAAAGACTATCATTTCTTAAACCATTACTTTGTACCTACTTAATTCCTACTAATGTGGCTACTTGGAACACTCGATTTCTCCAAATATATTTGTTTTTATTAAACAAATGTCCAACAACTTTCAGAATTAACAAATGGACTAGCAGCCCCAAATGAATGCCAGCTAAATAAGCAATTAACCTGGGAACACAAACACATCCCCAATGTACTAAATTCGGAACATTCTCAGATTATAGCCAAATGCCAAACTCATTCATCTTAGCAACTCATTGTGCTTGTCTTGATCAAGACAAGCACAATCTCAGGAGCTTTCTTTGCCTTCTCTCACTTTAAGAGGTATCAACAAATTAGATATGTATCAATTCATGAAAAAACTTCCTCAGAGTGTGACCAGTATTGGTCCTTTCCAGCTCTAATATTTAATGAAAACCTCTAAAGTTGAGTCATAGAAAACTGCATTTTTAAAAAAATTCTTACTACTGAATGTATTTCAGTAAGTCCAGAGTCACAATTTTGCCTCATGAAGCATATATACCTACAAGACGTTCAGGAGCCCCAAGAAGCCCGACTGCCCCCAAAACAATCTCTTCCTGGGCTGCTTGTCTAAAGACTCAAATCCCCACCATAGCTTGGTCTCTTAGGCACCAAAGCCCCTTGATAAAATACCTAGCTATTAAACCTTTAGAATAAATTTACTTCATACAGTTATCTATTGGCCAACGCTCAAAGGACATAATCAATTGAACAGGTAAACCGTGGTAGGAGAGGGAAGCAGAGGAAAAGTTCTATTTAGGGAGAAAAGTTTGTAATGAGTGTGAACTGGGCCACCAAAGACTGTGGGAAGATGGAGGAAACAAGAGATAAAAATCCGGGGAAAACCTACCAGACCAGACAGAACTTTAGACCATTTTGAAGTAGAAAATGTTGGGATTGCCAGGCGCAGTGGCTCACGCCTGTCATCCCACACTTTGGGAGGCCGAGGCAGGCGGATCACCGGAGGTCGGGAGTTCGAGACCAGCTTGACCAACATGGAGAAACACCGTCTCTACTAAAAATACAAAATTAGCCAGGCATGGTGGCGCAACCCTGTAATCTCAACTACTAGGGAGGCTGAGGCAGGAGAATCACTTGAACCCTGGAGGCAGGGGTCACGGTGAGCCGAGATTGCGCCACTGCACTCCAGCCTGGGCAACAAGAGGGAAACTCTGTCTCAAAAAAAAAAAAAAGAAAGAAAGACAGGAAGAAAAAAACAAGAAAAGGTTGGGATCTGGTTTCCAGTATCTCAAGGTTTGTTTTTTCATAATCTGCACTGCCAGTCAAGTAAAACCAACACACACTGGCTGGAGAAGCAAAGTCTTGCTTCCTGGTCTTGTCTGGAATTCTGTCTTCTCTCCCTCCATGCCCTGGGTACCTGCCAGCCCTCGACGCCCCCTTCCCCTGCCTATAATCACTGGGATCTTCTTCTTTCTGATTGCTCTGGATTTGTTGTTTTTTTTTTTTTCCTCTTCTTTTCTCCCATTCTTTCATAAAATTTCAGAAAGAAGAATTAAGAATCCTTTGCCCAGGTGAGCCACAAACTTTTAAAAATCTCCATCTGCCGAAAATATTTACATTTAGGGAAAGTGTTGCTCTGTTTACCTCAGAGACTGCACAGATATTTGAACAAGGGGAAAAACAATCCTAGTCTATTGACTCTGAGTCTAGGCTTTATCCACCAGGACCAGTTGCTCCTCACAAGTTATTATTCTGAAAAAGTCACTTCTATTTAGGTTTTTAAACCAACATTTAAAAACCTACCAAGACAAAAAAATACTTCTCTTTTGAGTGGGATGACATTCAGTCAGAACTGGAAGAATAGGGTGAGCATAAGTTCAGACCTGGCCTCCATCTTGCTGCATGTCCAAAGAGCATTTGACATTTTAATATAAAATGGCAGCAGGGCGCGGTGGCTCATGCCTGCAATCCCAGCACTTTGGAAGGCCAAGGTGGGCAGATCACTTGAGGTCAGGAGTTCAAGACCACCCTGGCCAACATAGTGAAACCCTGTCTTACTGAAAATACAAAAATTAGCCAGACGTAGTAGCGGGCACCTGTAATCCCAGCTACTGGGGAGGCTGAGGCACAAGAATCACTGGAACCCAGGAGGCAGAGGTTACAGTGAGCCAAGATCGCACCACTGAGCTCCAGCATGGGTGACTGAGCGAGACTCTGTCTCAAAAATAAAATACGCCAGGTGTGGTGGCTCAGGCCTGTAATCCCAACACTTTGGGAGGCCGAGGCAGGCAGATCACGAGGTCAAGAGTTCGAGACCAGCCTGGCCAACATGATGAAACCCCGTCTCTACTAAAAATATAAAAATTAGCTGGGCACGGTGGCGAGTGCCTGTAGTACCAGCTACTCAGGAGGCTGCGGCAGAAGAATCACTTGAACCCGGGAGGTGGAGATTGCAGTGAGCCAAGATCACCCCACTATACTCCAGCCTGGGCAGCAGAGCAAGACTCCATCTCAAAAAAAAAAAAATAATAACAAAATAAAATAAGTAAATAAATAAATAAAATGGTAAGAGCCCAGACAATAGATCAGCAGAATCCTGCCCCATTTTAACTGAGAAGCCTAAGTAATGTCCTGAAGTTTATGCTTCTGTATTCAGAGGCCAAGCAGACTCTCCCAAACAAGAGGCCTGCATTCTCACATGAAGCGATTTACCTTCAACATTGAGAGCCCCTTCTGGGACAAACAATGTGAAGAGGGGGAGCTTTAGAACTGCTGGTGACAGAGTAGAAGTTTGGGTTGAATCTTTCAATCCGCCGCCATCCGCGGCGTGGGGGTCGAGGGTCCGGGCGGCGCCGGGTGCGTTCCTTCCCTAGGTCTCTGGCGGCTACGTATCCGATCCTGTCCTGCGAGCAGGGCTGTCGGGCGGCCTGGACCAAGGCGACAGTGAACACAGTCTGAAGTTTCGGCCCAAGACCTGGGCTTCCTGGCAGGAGTCGGCTCTGGGTGTCTTTGGCTTTACGGATTTTTAAGTGTCCCTTTCTCCTTGCTCTCTGCAGAAATGGGCAAGTTCATGAAACCTGGGAAGGTGGTGCTTGTCCTGGCTGGACGCTACTCCGGACGCAAAGCTGTCATCGTGAAGAACATTGATGATGGCACCTCAGATCGCCCCTACAGCCATGCTCTGGTGGCTGGAATTGACCGCTACCCCCGCAAAGTGACAGCTGCCATGGGCAAGAAGAAGATTGCCAAGAGGTCAAAGATAAAGTCTTTTGTGAAAGTTTATAACTACAATCACCTAATGCCCACAAGGTACTCTGTGGATATCCCCTTGGACAAAACTGTCGTCAATAAGGATGTCTTCAGAGATCCTGCTCTTAAACGCAAGGCCCGACGGGAAGCCAAGGTCAAGTTTGAAGAGAGATACAAGACAGGCAAGAACAAGTGGTTCTTCCAGAAACTGCGGTTTTAGATGCTTTGTTTTGATCATTAAAAATTTAAAAAAAAAAAAAAAAAAAGAACTGCTGGTGACAGTGACACCCAACATCATTGACATAACTCAGCAGACTGTCACTGTTCGTGCATGTAAAGGAACCAGGAACTGGGTAAAACAAAAGTTCAAAGGAGTTGGGATGAGACATAGGGCCGAAGACAACCAGGGAAGGGGATCTGAAAGAGTGGGAGGTGACCCTGAGACTCCAGGGTGGAAGCAGCAGAACATGGGAGGTGTTCCCAAAACATTTGAATGAGGGAGGGGGCCATAAGACTAGCATCTAATTCCAGGGGGTGGAAGTCATTATGATCATTAAGTAGGCCATAGAAACAGGTGGCTGCAAAAATGTATTCTCCTTTCCCCTCCTTTCTTTCTTTTCATCTAGAAATGGCAATCCCAGTCTACTTTGCACACAGTTCTGCATTAGCTTATTCAACATCAAGCCACTTAGGAGAAATCAAAGCTAATTTGTTCATAAAACCTTAAGAGAAGCTGGGCATAATGGCTCATGCCTATAATCCCAGCACTTTGTGGAGCTGAAGCAGGAGGATCAGTTGAGGCCAGGAGTTCAAGACCAGCCTGGGCTACATAGTGAGACCTCATCTCTACTAAAAACAAAAATAAATTAGCTGGGCTCAGTGGCATGCAACTGTGGTCCCAGCTACTGAGGAAGCTGAGGCGGGAGAACCCCTTAGACCCAGGAATATGAGGTTGCAGTGAGCCATGATTATGCCACAGCACTCCAGCCTGGGCAACAGACAGACTGTCTTTAGAAACATAAAAATAAACCTTGAGGCTGGGCGCAGTGCTCATGCCTGTAATCCCAGCACTTTGGGAGGCCGAGGTGGGCGGATCACGAGGTCAAGAGATCAAGACCATCCTGGCCAACATGGTGAAACCCTGTCCCTACTAAAAATACAAAAATTAGCTGAGTGTGGTGGCACGCGCCTATAATTCCAGCTACTCAGGAGGCTGAGGCAGGAGATGAACCTGGGAGGCAGAGGTTGCAGAGAGCCGAGATCGCGCAGCTGCACTCCAGCCTGGCAACAGGGTGAGACTTTGTCTCAAGAAAAAAAAAATAAACCTTCAGAGAGTTGAAGAGTAAATTGTGACATTACCATGCTCCCTTACACGTAAGTTATGAACTCTGCTCCAGTCTTAAGAAAATTCTGGAACATCAACTCTACTGGGTAATCTGTTCTACCTTTTTTTTTTTTTTTTGGAGACAGAGTCTCACTCTATCACCAGGCTAGAGTGCAGTGGCGCAATCTCAGCTCACTGCAACCTCTGCCTCCCTGGTGCAAGCGATTCTCCTGCCTCAGCTTCCCAAGTAGCTGGGATTACAGGCACCTGCCACCACGCCCAGCTGATTTTTCTATTTTTAGTAGAGATGGGCTTTCACCATGCTGGCCAGGCTGGTCTCGAACTCCCGACCTCAGGTGATCCATCCACCTCGGCCTCCCAAAGTGCTGGGATTACAGGTGTGACCCATGACACCCGGCCTGATGTCATTTCTTACTCAGAAAAGGAACAAGAATTAAATAGGACAAATGCCGAAAACCACCAGGAATTAACCAGGCACAGCAGGGGATAGGGCCCACTCTCAGCTCCTAGATTCATCTAACCTTTGCAGTTAACTCACAGCAGGACTTCTGTAATGGGCTCTTCAGCTATCTAGAGGCTTCCTGCCCCTCATTATCACTGCTCTATACAACACAAGGAAAAATAAATTGCACAGTAAAGCAAAATGTTTTGACATCCCAACACAATGAGAGATACACCTGAGGTCCTCTAGCAACTTAAGTTTAAAAACGAACTGATGACAGGACTTTCCCTTCTCTGTTAGAAAATACCTCCAGGAGCACAGTACTCTTGTGAATGGTACTTCTATGTTCTAAAGGAAAAATGCTTTTCTGTCTCTAAGCTCTGTCTCCAACCTGTGGTCTCACAGATCTCTCCTGAGAGCTTCCACCTCCTCTGCATGATCCATTCTTGTGCTGGACTTAAACCAGCCATGACTCACACACATGCAGAAGAGTAAACATCACTAGCCTAAAAAAGAGAAATAGTTATTTATACACCCTTCTTCACAGAGCATTAGTCACAATAGCCAAAAGGTGGAAGCTGCCTAAATGTCCATCATTGGATGAATGGAAAAACACAATGTGACATATACATACAATGGAATATTATTCAGCCTTTAAAAAGAAAAGAAGTCTGCTGCAGGCTACAACATGGATGAACCTGGAAGACATCACGCTAAGTGAAATAAGCCAGTTACGCAAAAACAAGTATGGTGTGATTCCATCACATGAAGTATCCGGAGTACTGAAACTCAGAGACAAAAAGGAGCATGGTGGTTGCCAGGAGCTGAGGGGAGTGGGAAACGGTGAGCTGTTGGTTAGTGGATATAGAATTTCAGTTTTGCATGATGAAAGGTTGTGGAGATTGGCTGCATGACGATGTGAACATACTTAACACTGCTGAATAGTGTGCTTAGAAATAGTAAAGACAGGCCGGGCGCGGTGGCTCACGCTTGTAATCCCAGCACTTTGGGAGGCCGAGGCGGGCGGATCACGAGGTCAGGAGATCGAGACCACGGTGAAACCCCGTCTCTACTAAAAATACAAAAAAAAATTAGCCGGGCGTGGTGGCGGGCGCCTGTAGTCCCAGCTACTCGGAGAGGCTGAGGCAGGAGAATGGCGTGAACCCGGGAGGCGGAGCTTGCAGTGAGCCGAGATTGCGCCACTGCACTCCAGCCTGGGTGACAGAGCGAGACTCTGTCTCAAAAAAAAAAAAAAAAAAAGAAAAGAAATAATAAAGACAGTAAGTTTCATTGTTTTTTAATCATAATTAAAAATAAATAAAAAAGAGAAATACTTTCAAGCCCATAAACTGGAATTGCTCTTCACATTACAATTGCATTGTTACTGGACTTCTTTTAAGATATCAATCTAATAAGAATCTATTGCGTATAATGGTGTTGACTCATTTGCTTCTCTCAGATAAGAGCTACTAGTATCATCCATTGTTTTACAGACAAGGAAACTGAGGCACAGAGTAAGTAAATAAGTTTTGCAAAATCACACAATTACAAACTGAGGGAATTTGTCCCATGTTTCACCCTCCTTTATCTCATATATGCCCCTTCTCTTTCTAAAGAGTCTTAGAAGAGTGGGCTTCACTCCTTAACTTCCTGCAAACAGGCTTTCCCCCATACCACTCCCACTAATCAGTTCTCCTAAAGGTCACCAATTACCTCCGTATCACTGCTACTCACTTTTGTAAGCTTATCTTCACTTGGCTTCTCTATGGCATGTGATACAGTTGACCCACCCTTTCCTTCTGGAAATTATCTCTTCCCTCTGTTTTCTGGATACGATTCTTCCCAGTAATCCTTCTACTTGTCTGACCACTCCTTCCTTATCGTGTTCTTAAGCAACACATTTTCTTCCCTAATTTCCACCCAAACAATGGCTATTCGATGACTAAATGAGCAATTAAGTAATATTTATTTTAAACTTATTTCACACATTGCCGGGGTTCTTTTAAAGTTTGCAGGTTCTAAAGCCTTCTGGATATAGGCTCTCTAGAGCTGTCACTTGAAAGTGAGGGTTCTATTTTATTTACTTTACACCTCTCAATGCCTACCACAAAGTAAACCTCACTCTTGTTGCCTAGGCTGGAGTGCAATGGTCTCATCTTGGCTCACTGCAACCTCCGCCTCCCGGGTTCAAGTGATTCTCCTGCCTCAGCCTCCCAAGTAGCTAGGCTTACAGGCATAAACCAACATGCCTGGCTAATTTTTGTATTTTTAGTAGAGACGGGGTTTCGCCATGTTGGTCAGGTTGGTCTCGAACTCCTGACCTCAAGGGATCCACCCACCCCTCCGCCTCCCAAAGTGCTGAGAATACAGGCGTGAGCCACCGCGCCTGGCCTCCCAATTTAATCTTAATATAACTAAATCCTCGCATTCAAAACTGCTTTTCCAGGTATATTCTTCCAGTTTTTACTGCCTAAAGCTCCCAAATGATTCAAATGTCAAGTTCACTCCAAGGCCAGTTAAGGGTCTAACACGGGCTCTAGATAATAGCTAAAACAGTAGAAAAAGTGTTCCATTTCACTTACTGTGTAATTCTCAGATCCCTGCCAGGTCTCCCTGGCTTGGAACGGCCCTGAGCTGTCTTACAGGAATGGCCACAGCCTCCTGCCCCTCCCAAGCAGTTGTGTCCCAACTGGCCTTTCTGCCTTCGGAGTGCCTCGTCCCTCCCAATATGAAGCATTAAATGAGATTCAAATATTCTGACAATGTTCCTGCACCTTCTAATTCAATTAGTTGAGCTAAATATGTAAAACCCTAATAAGAGAAAATTAGAGGAAGCTCAAAAGGTGTATGCATGTTGGAGTCAGCTAAATTTTGATGAAGAGTAAATTAAGTTAGCTATAGATTAAATTCACAATATCTCACTCACTAGGAAGTCACACAACACCATTGTTTCATCCTTTGTTATCTTCTCTTGAAGACTTTGCTTTACCCACAGGCCTCTCTGTAAATGTTCTCCATTGCATCCTTTTTTGAATAGTACATTCTGAAGTCTACTTCTGATCTCTGACCTCATAGATGTTCTCCTATTAGTTCTATGCTCAGCATAATGGAATGTTAATAGGCTGTTATGACTTACTCTACAAAAATCAATGGTCTCAATCCTGCCGGGTAAATAAGCTACTTTGGTGGGCACGGCTATCCACACAGCATTAGGTACCATTTGATAAGTCATAGCCTTCAAAGAACAAAAATTTATCCTTAGGAATTCAGAACTTTCATAAACTGATTTTTTGTTTGATTTAGATATTGAGACTAATTTTCCATCTCCTTCTACATACCTGAAAAATAGCAAAGTGGCAGATCCTGACTAGCCTATAATACGGACAACATCCAAAATATTGCACAACACTGAGAAGATAAAATTTCAACAGAGAATGACGAGTACTGAGTTACGAATTTTGGGACACAGTTGGCTGGTACAAGAAAGGTTTTTGTTTTGTTTAAGTCTAGGAATAAAAGAACTATATAACAGTAATCCCCTGGCAGATCAAGCTAGGACACTGAAAAGGCACATGGTGGAATTCAACATCAATTTTTCATAAAAATTATCTTTCAACAAATGAAAGGTCATTCTTTGATAACAGAAGTGTGATAGTACATGAGGCTGACCCAAGAAGGGATCAATTTTAAGATGCAGCAGATTTTTAAAAAGATCATCTTTCTTTGAGAGAATGAGAAAAGAAAAGCTTTTCTAAACTTCTAAGAGTTACAGAAAACATATTTTCTTTTTTCCTGGGGTTATCTGGGATTACATGTGTATTCACAGTTAAGGTTTTTTTCAAGTGTTTTGTTTTGTTTAATACAACACATCTGTAAAATTATTACCAAGCCAGAAGGCTTTTTTCTTTTTTTTTTTTTTTTTTGAGATGGAGTTTCGCTCTTGTTGCCCAGGCTAGAGTGCAGTGGCGTGATCTCAGCTCACCGCAACCTCCACCTCCCTGGTTCAAGCGATTCTCCTGCCTCAGCCTCCAGAGTAGCTAGGATTACAGGCATGCGCCACCACGCCCGGCTAATTTTGTATTTTAGTAGAGGCAGGGTTTCTCCATGTTGGTCAGGCTGGTCTTGAACTCCTGACCTCAGGTGATCCACCCACCCTCGGCCTCCCAAAGTGCTGGGATTACAGGTGTAAGCCACTGCGCTCGGCCTTTTTTTTTTTTTTTGAGACAGAGTCTCACTCTGCCGCCTGCGCTGGAGTGCAGTGGCGCCATCTCAGCTCACTCCAGCCTCCACCTCCTGGGTTCAAGCAATTCTCCTGCCTCAGCCTCCTGAGTAGCTGGGATTACAGCCACCCGCCACTACGCCTGGCTAATTTTTTTACTTTTTATTTATTTATTTTTAAAGACAGGGTTTCACCATGTTGGCCAGGCTGGTCGCGAACTCCTGACCTCAAGTGATCTGCCTGCCTCAGCCTCCCAAAGTGCTGGGATTACAGGCACCCGCCACCACGCCCGGCCTAATTTTTTGTGTTTTTAGTAGAGATAGAGTTTCACCATGTTGGCCAGGCTGGTCTCAAACTCCTGACCTTGTGATTCGCCCACCTCAGCCTCCCAAAGTGCTGAGATTACAAGCATGAGCCACTGCGCCTGGGAAGGCTCTACTTTCAAAGAGATGATTGTCTCTGGAATTCAAGTGTCTGAAAGGGACTGGAGAAAGAAGTGTGGTTTTTTTGTTTTGTTTTGTTTTGTTTGAGACAAATTCTCGCTCTTTTCGCTAGAGTACAATGGCGTGATCTTGGCTCACTGCAACCTCTGCATCCCAGGTTCAAGTGATTCTCCTGCCTCAGCCTCCCGAGTAGCTGGGATGACAGGCGCCTGCCACCACACCTGGCTAATTTTTGTATTATTCGTAGAGATGGGGTTTCACCATGTTGGCCAGGCTGGTCTCGAATGTCTTACCTCAGGTGATCCGCCCACCTCAGCCTCCCAAAGTGCTGGAATTACAGGCGTGAGCCACCACGCCCAGCCAGGAGTGTTTTATCACAGTCTTACTTCAGAATTGTCCCCTGCATAGGGATAATAAAAGCACAAACTGACTTTAATAGTCAATTTTATTTTTTATTTATTTTTTTTTTTGAGACTGAATCTCGCTCTGTCACCCATGCTGGAGCGCAATCTCAGGCTCACTGCAAACTCCGCCTCCGGGGTTCAAGTGATTCTCCTGCCTCAGCCTCCTCAGTAGCTGGGACTACAGGCACGCACCATCATGCCCGGCTAATTTTTGTATTTTTAGCAGAGACAGGGTTTCACTATGTTGGTCAGGCTGGTCTCGAACTCCTGACTTCATCATCCACCCACCTCGGCTTCCGAAACTTCTGGGATTACAGGCATGAGCCACCATGTGGGGTCTATTGTTCCTAAATTTCCTACAGACAATGAACTCTCTTATTGCCTGTAAAGAGAGCTAAGCACTCCCACCGCCCCCAACGCCCTTCGAAGAACAGATTACATGGAACGTAATTGTCACCACCGACTCCATGACGTCTTCCTGACTGCAATCCTTCCCCACATCCAGGTCCCCATAACTCTTCACTTGTTAAACAGTTGTCATTTGCTGTTTATTTTTCTTTCTCCCTGCTCGATTTTGAGGTTCTTCAGGTCACACACCCTTAATCTACTTTCCCAATATTTCCAAATGCCTTGCAGAGTACCTAAAACACAACAGTCCCTCAACACGGTCATTAATTTAAGAAAAATCCATTGAGCATCTGTTCGTGACCAGGCCCTGCTCTAGGCACTGGGGTTACAGCCGTGAACAAAACATATGGCAGCATAAACATAAGCTTACATTCAAGTGGTGTTTACATAAATGAATGAACATTAGAGCGCCAACAACATCTTCTTGATGGATTGGAAACTTTACTCAGTGAAACAAAAAGAAAACACGCACATGGCCAGCTTTTACATAATTCTTTCGAATTGCGAAAGTTAAGTATAAGCCTGATTTGCAAGTGAAATTTAGAATCCTAGAATTATCGCTTGACACATGGATTTCCCTTTATCAATGATAAATGTTAAAGGACATGAGCCAGAGCCCTTAAATTTCCATCATACTACTATTAAGCCCACAAACTGTAACTTACCCTTGGATGCAGCCAAAATTCTCTTCAAAAGCGGAAAACCACGTTTCATGGAAACACCTCTTTCATAGAAGAGGTATTTAATGAGAACCACTCTTTCACCACCACCCATTACTATTTCCACAGAGTATTTATAATTTTCTAAATCCTTTCATTTCACTTATTTATTTATTTATTTACATATTTATTTTGAGACAGACTCTCGCTCTGTTGCCCAGGCTGAAGTGCAGTGGTGCGTTCTCGGCTCACTGCAACCTCTGCTTCCCGGGTTCAGGCAATTCTCATGCCTCAGCCTCCTGAGTACCTGGGATTACAGGCACCCACCACCACACCCAGCTAATTTTTGTATTTTTAATAGAGACGGGGGTTTCACTATGTTGCCCAGGCTGGTCTTGAACTCCTGGCCTGAAGTGATCTGCCCTGCCTTGGCCTCCAAAAGTGCTGGGATTACAGGCATGAGCCATTGCGCCTGGCCCTCATTTTATTTTATTTTACTTTTCGCGAAAGAGTCTCACTCTGTCACCCAGGGTGGAGTGCAGCAGCGCAATCTCGGCTCACTGCAAGCTCTGCCTCCCGGGTCCACATCATTCTCCTGCCTCAGCCTCCTGAGTAGCTGGGAATACAGGTGCCCGCCACTATGCCCGGCTAATTTTGTTTTTGTATTTTCAGTAGAGACGGGGTTTTACTATGTTAGCCAGGATGGTCTCGATCTCCTGACCTCGTGATCCACCCACCTCGGCCTCCCAAAGTGCTAGGATTACAGGCGTAAGCCACCGCGCCCGGCCCCTCATTTTATTTTTATTGTCTCATTTGAGCCCTCACATAACAGGTGACATAGATAGGTTAGGGTTTCTTATTGTGTTTTCTTTATAGATGCATAAGTGGAGGCTCGTGGAGTTTATGTTATTTGCCTAATTGCATGCAGCTGGTAAGTTGCAAAGTCAAACTTAAAACTAGAACTATGAACTCCAAAGTCAGCAGTCATGCTCTTTCTAACTGCATTATACCATCTACAAGAAAAGATACAGGCTGAAAATAGAATTGGAAATATATAGAACTCCCAAATTCAACATGATTTACTGGAGACATTCTCTCTTCTCTCTCTCTCACTCTCTCTCTCTCATACACACACACCACAATTTAGAGATCCACAAGCAAATTCACCAGTAACTAGCAATGAAGACTACACCGTCTACAACAGTCGGATATTAGACCTTCCAGACAATTTACCTAGGAGTAAGCAACATAATTACTGTATTCACACTTATGGATTACTGAAGGTGATCATTTCGTCTTACTAACTGTATGGTCAAAGATGGTAAACTCCATTCTGTAAACTCCCAGAGGACCAGGACTATGTCACATCCCTGTGCACCCCGAGCCCTCCGCACGCCTTCCAACTTGTAGCAGGGCACTCAGCAAATACTCAATGAATGACCACACTGCTGTGTTAGCAACTGTTGAAAATTGATTTAAGAGTTTTCATTAAGATTTTCTGCATTTTCTCCATAGTCTACCACTAATTTGACTTTGAGCCATTTAAAGGCAGAGACACTCTGTGTCTTCCTGTATAAATCATGTACAGAACCCCAGATGGTGTCATGCTCATGTGGAATGTGTGTTGCATCAATATTTGTTCATTGATTTGTTGCTCAAATGACACTACTTGGTTGTGTTTATCTGGCAAATCATGCGATTTTAATAATTAGTGTCTGAGGTGGAAACGTGCCTTTAACAAAAAAAACATTAGAGGTGAATGTGAAGTACTGAGAGTGATATTGGCTTACAAGATGTATATTAGATGGAAACACATTACTTCCATTGCAAAATTAATAGAGTAAAAAATACATGTAGATAAAAATCTCCAAAAGTAACACCGTTATTGCTTTTTACACACACACACACACACACACACACACACATACACACGCAATAAAGGAAGCATGCCAAGTAACAAAAGTAACTTCAACACCACTGGGAGCCTAAAGAATCACACTATGTTGACTTGCAATGTAGAGAAGCATCCACTATTGGCCTAGGAAATCAAAAAGACTCATTCTCTTGTCCACGATCACTATATTTTATGAAGATTCTTCTGACAAAAGCACATGCGCTAAACATATCTGAATGAGGTGTTTTGATAAATCAAATTACTAATTCACTAAAGGTTAACCAGAAACCCATTTATATTTTGAGCCTTCTGAGTGCAGTAAGAGGTGAGAGAATCAGAGAATCTCAGCATTAGCAGGGACAGTATAGGTGAGCCAATTAAATCTCCCACCCAATGAAAAGAAGCCTTTCTATAGTTATCTCTGACATCTTTAGGATATACATTAATTAGTCCATGTTTTCATGTAATGAACATAATTTAATCTTTCTTTGATGACAAGGGATTTTCAAATTGTGCAAGGCCATGTTTGGAACCAGAATCTTTAATGTTCTACAGATGAGGCTGTCATACGACACTGGGCCAAATGGATACAGACCCCAGGATATCTCCAGGAAAGGACACTTCAAAAGTGTTGAATCACTGATATGTTTTACAATTATATATCTCTTTCTTATAAGAGATATGCTCAAAGGAGCATATGCTGATTAAAGAGTTGAGATTTCTGAGTTCTGGTTATCTGGAGTTTAATTTTATCTTCATTGAGAAAAATAATTTGATACTACTATGAGTTCAAGCAGTCAGATCACAGCCAAAGGCAATGATGTTGTTAATGCTTAACTGAAAACTCTTCTGAATTATTAATGATAATAGCATAACTTCTGCCTTCAGATAAATACATATTTATTTCAATTAAAGTTTGTCCAATGATAAGAGTATATTGTAATGACAAACCAGCACACCCTTAAAAGGTGCAATTCATTTACATTATTTTCCACAATAGATGCAGTGCTGAAAACAGGGGTACATAGAAGGTCTTTGTTGTAAATCTCGTTACATGCAAAATGCTCTGGGTGAAGTCACCAGTCTGAGTCCCACAATAAGCAGTACATAATATCAACTACTACCTTCGTTTATATTTCACTAGCAATCTTTTTTTTTTTTTTTTTTTAGGTTGCAGTTTCACTTTGTCACCCAGGCTGGAGTGCAGTGGCGTGATCTAGGCTCACCGCAACCTCCGCCTCTTGGGTTCATGCCATTTTCCTGCCTCAGCCTCCCGTGTAGCTGGGACTATAGGTGCCCGCCACCACGTCCAGCTAATTTTTTGTATTTTTAGTAAAGATGGGGTTTCGCCATCTTAGCCAGGATGGTCTTGATCTCCTGACCTCGTGATCCACCCGCCTCGGCCTCCCAAAGTGCTGGGATTACAGGTGTGAGCCACTATGCCCAGCCATTCACTAGCAATCTTAAATCTTTGGGCCAGGTGCAGTGGCTCATGCCTGTAATCCCAGCACTTTGGGAGGCCAATGCAGGCAGCTCACTTGAAGCCAGGAGTTCAAGACCAGCTTGGCCAACATGGCAAAACCACAACTCTACTAAAAACACAAAAATTAGCCAGGCATGGTGGCACATGCCTGTAATCCCAGCTACTGGAGAGGCTGAAGCATGAGAATCACTTGAACCCGGGAGGTGGAGGTTGCAGTGAGCTGAGATCACACCACTGCACTCCGGCCTGGGCAACAAACCGAGATTCTGTCTCAAAATAAAAATAAAATAAAATCTTTCTATGTTAACTTTTTCTAAAGCAAAGCACAACTTTAGAGGATACCTTCTCCAAGAACAACTTTCAAAACCCCTGAAGATACACAATCAAATAATACACTAATGGTGTGCAGTCCCTACCCTCCCAGAGTTCACATTCCCACCAGCAGCATAGGCGAAAACCCAACTAAATGTTTATGCGACGTCAGAGGGATGCGTTTCATGAAGAAAAGCAGGATAAAGGGATAGAGAGAGTTTGAAGGCAGGGTGTACTATATTAAATCACTCAGTGAGGCCTCTATTAAAGGTGGCATTTGGGCCGGGCGCGGTGGCTCATGCTTGTAATCCCAGCACTTTGGGAGGCCGAGGCGGGCGGATCACGAGGTCAGGAGATCGAGACCACGGTGAAACCCCGTCTCTACTAAAAATACAAAAAATTAGCCGGGCGTGGTGGCGGGCGCCTGTAGTCCCAGCTACTCGGAGAGGCTGAGGCAGGAGAATGGCGTGAACCCGGGAGGCGGAGCTTGTAGTGAGCCGAGATCGCGCCACTGCACTCCAGCCTGGGTGACAGAGCGAGACTCCGTCTCAAAAAAAAAAAAAAAAAAAAAAAAAAAAAAAAAAGGTGGCATTTGAACAGAAAGGAAGGAAATGGCCAATTAGAAGCCTGAAACTAAAGCATGTTTGCTTGGACATGTTCAAACAACATTTGCAAAAAAAAGACAACGTGGCTACAGCAAAGTAAGCAAAGGGGAAAACAGTAGGAATGAGATCCCAGAGGTGGTAGCATAAGGAGGCAGGCTATATAAGGTCTTGCAGGCCACGTGTAGAGGCAGCGGTTGTCCACCATCCAGATAACCACTCAGGACCAAGACCCTTATTCCTCCAGCTGCTGGAAATGTTGCCTGCTGATGGCTCACCATTGTGTACCTACCTCTCCAAGATGTTCTACTGCATGACAATGGAAACTGCAACTCTAATCATCCTATACATACTCCCAGGAATTCCTTTAGTCCTGAGTTTTCAAAATAGCTACTGCCTAGCCTGAACATATACCTAACTGTTTTTGTTTGTTTGTTTGAGACAGAGTCTTGCTCTGTCACCCAGGCTGGAGTGCAATGGTGTGATATTGGCTCACTGCAACCGCTGCCTCCCAAGTTCATGCGATTCTCCTGCCTCAGCCTCCTGGGTAGCTGGAACTACAGGCGCACCCCACCATGCCAGCTGATTTTTTGTATTTTTAGTAGAGA
Source organism: Hylobates moloch (assembly GCF_009828535.3). Classification (NCBI taxonomy): domain Eukaryota; kingdom Metazoa; phylum Chordata; class Mammalia; order Primates; family Hylobatidae; genus Hylobates; species Hylobates moloch. Next base: position 21,170,846 of record NW_026652295.1, on the reverse strand, counting down.
CAGGGTTTCTCCATGTTGGCCAGGCTGGTCTCGAACTCCTGACCTCAAGTGATCCACGCACCTTGGCCTCCCAAAGTGCTGGGATTACAGGTGTGAGCACCACCACGCCCGGCCACCTTAACTTTTATGAGGAAGAAGTAAAACATGACCGTAGGTGCGGTTGAAAAGTTGAAGAAATGTTTAAGAAATGTGTTAATAGAACAAACTCCCAATTGGTTTCCCTACCTCATCTATCCAATCATTTCAGCTAGAAAATTAAGAGCCCCATCCCTCACCTGCTACCACCCCCTACACACACCACACCATAACTACCACATCACAACCGTTACGAAGTCCTGTGAATTAATCTCCAAATATTTCTCATATCTGTCTCCTCCTGACTATCCCCAGTGCCTACACCTGCCTCCATTCAGACCCTCATCTTTTTTTTTATTTTTTTTTAAGACAGAGTTTTCGCTCTTGTTGCCCAGGCTGGAGTACAATGGCACAATCTTGGCTCACCACAACCTCTGCCTCTTGGGTTCAAGCGATTCTCCTGCCTCAGCTTCCCAAGTAGCTGGGATTACAGAGGACCGCCACCATGCCCAGCTAATGTATTTTTAGTAGAAACAGGGTTTCTCCATGTTGGTCAGGCTGGTCTCGAACTCCCGACCTCAGGTGATCCACCCGCCTCGGCCTCCCAAAGTGCTGTGATTACAGGTGCCTGGCTTCTTTTTTTTTTGAAATGGAGTCTCACTCTGTCACCCAGGCTGGAGTGCAATGGCGTGACCTTGGCTCACTGCAACCTCCGCCTCCTGAGTTCAAGCAATTCTCCTGCCTTAGCCTCCCAAGTAGCTGGGATTACAGGCATGTGCCACCACGCCCAGCTAATTTAGCAGAGATGGGGTTTTGCCATGTTGGTCAGGCTGGTCTCGAACTCCTGACCTCAGGTGATCCACTGGCCTCAGCCTCCCAAAATGCTGGGATCACAGGTGTGAGCCACCACGCCCAGCAGTCCCTCATCTTTCATCCATTTGGCAATAACCACTCAACTGGATTCCCTACTGCACATCTCTTCCCATTACCCAATTCCATCCAGCCTCCACATAGCTGGAAAAGTAGTCTACTATCGAATACACATCGCCAGCTACATACATGACCCTTAGTCTAAGACCTGGTCTTGGCTTTGCTCTGCAGCCTTGTCTTCCAGCACTTGACCCCTACCCCCTTATAACCCACCAATACCAAACTATTGTAGCTATCGCCCTACCCCATGATGGTCAAGTCCCAGATCACCCCTCTGGCTAGGAAACAAGCCCCACTTCCTAGATAAGTTTAACTCCATCCTGGCTAACACGGTGAAACCCCGTCTCTACTAAAAATACAAAAAATTAGCTGGGCAGGCGGCGGGCAACTGTAGTTCCTGCTACTCGGGAGGCTGAGGCAGAATGGCTGAACCCAGGAGGCGGAGCTTGCAGTGAGCCGAGATCGCACCACTGCACTCCAGCCTGGGCGACAGAGTGAGACTCTACCTCAAAAAAAAAAAAAAAAAAAAAAGATTAACTCCAGGTCATTCCTTAAGATCCGGCCAGAGCATTTTCTCAAAAGTGGCCCCTGATTTCAGTCCCTGCCAAGAATGGCTTAGTTATACCCCCACAGCCCATATCATACTGTACTAAAAGCACCTATTTATGTCCACCCACCCCCACCAACCCCCTGCAACCACCACCACTGGACTCTAAGTTCCTTGAAGACAGAGACCATTTCTTACTTATCTTTGAGTTCCAGGAGGCAGTACAGTACTTAGTACATGATAGGCAGGGGAAAGAAAAGAAAGACTAAACCTAACTATTTATTACTGTCTGATATTTATATAACGGAGACTGCGGATGAACATTTTTAAAAAGAAAAGAGAACACTGATGGGAGCAAAAAGAGAAAACAAACTTAAGAATAGCAGAATGGAGTTTTAAAACCACAACAACAAAAACTTCAACAAATGCCAGAAGTGTTTCCAACTGCACATATTTAGGATACCCTGGTCTCAGTGTACTCTATGACACCTTCTGAAGAATAATACAAATAACAAGAGGCCCAAAATGCATTATTAACTGGTACCTATGGATTTCTTTTCCCATAAAGTGATACGAGCAACACCCCCAATGTGGATAGAAACAAAAATGCCTCTTGGAGATGTATGCTGGTACTATAGATAGTGGAAGTACACATAGGAAAAAGCATGGAATTCTTTTTGGGATTGATTTCCCTACAGTTTTAAAGTATGTTTTTTTCCTATGTCATTATCAGAGTTAGAATACTTAAAATAGAATTGGTGGCAAATGTGGGTGTCAAGGCCGGGCGCAATGACCCACGCCTATAATCCCAACACTTTGGGAGGCCAAGTCGGGTGGATTACCTGAGGTCAGGAGTTCGAGACCAGCGTGACCAACATGGGAAATCCTGTCTCTAGTAAATACAAAAAATTAGCTGGGCGTGGTGGTGCATGCCTGTAATCCTAGCTACTTGGGAGGCTGAGGCAGAAGAATCACTTGAACCCAGGAGGCGGAAGTTGCAGTGAGCCAAGATTGTGCCATTGCACTCCAGCCTGAACAACAAGAGCAAAACTCCATCTCAAAAAATAAAAATAAAAAAAAAAAGTGAGTATCAAAAGGGAGTTCTATCCATAATGAAATTATTAACCCAAAGGAAGTCTCAGTGCTAATGAGCCCTCATCACTAGGTGTGCACCTTGCCATGATATTTCTGTAGATCTGAGTTAGTTACATATTATTTATGTCAAAAGTACTAATAGATTAAAAAGGGAGGGAGGTGGAGAGAAGGAAAAAGACAAGGCTTCGGTCAAGTCCACGTGTGCTGGTCTAGCCATGCAGTCATGTGGTTTCTCCTGGGCTCTTCCCGAAGGGCATGTCCTCACAAACCTTCTATGAGCTAAGTCAGGAGGGGAAGACGGGCAGGAGCCATGTGAAACAACAGGGCCAAGGGTATTACCCTGGAGTCAGCAAACACAGCCACGGAGCACAGACACGGCAAATATTCCACAGGGAAAAACCACCGAGGGCAAAAGTGGCCCAACTGCTGGGAGACCTGGTAGTTAGAGGAAAGCCTTTTTTAAACTCAGTGGAAAAGGCCCACATACAGCAGGCACCAGTATAATTACCAAAGCCACCAGGCCCGTCTGCCAAGCTGGGCTGATGTGGCCTCTTGACCAGGTTTTATTCTTGGCGGCTGCCGCACTCTTCTCCCTCTGCTCTTCCTGCTCCCGCTACTAAATAAACTAGCAGATGCTGGCTTCATGTACTACAAACCCTGAGCTATCTATCTTCTCGTTTGTTTTGGCATCTACTTCAAATGGTAAAGCATCTGTGAAACGGACCAAAGCACTCCAAAAATCTACTTCAGGGTCATTTTCAAGAATTTATTTCTACACTTCCACAGACCGTTTTGAATTTCCCTATCAAAGACATAACAAGCGTGATCCACACACAATCACCGAGTCATTTTTGTTATTTGTCTTCTCTAGGCAAATACATGTCATTGTTCAAATACCAGCGCGGGAGAGAAATCACAGTGTGCTTTTAGTTCTATACCAAATTTCATCCACTCCCATTTCTCTTTGTTCTGTGTGCTACCTTATTCACTCCTGTGGCTTCATCACCAGCTGTGTGTCAGCAGCTCCCAAATTACTATCTCCATCCCAGACCTCTCTGATCAAACCCAGATCCAGATATCCAAAGACCTAATGGACATTTCAAAGACGAACTACTTAAAACTGAACTCCTCATCTTCCTCTTGACAAAGTATTTCAGTACCCACTGCTTTCTCCTAACTCATACTTTGAGTCATCCTTGATTTCTCTCCTTTCTTTGGCCTCCCATCTTGTCAATAAAGCTATCATGCCTGAGCTATGCTCTATTAAACAAGAAAAGATACACTTCTGTCTGATTTAAGTGTGCTTTCTATCTCTTCCAGATTCCAGCAAGTATTGCTGTATGTGTCAGTCTGCACTCACTGTGTGAGGTTGGCAAATGCCCTGTTCATTCTCTCAGCTCTCCCTCCAGGGCATGCTCCCATACCCCAATTTCAAAAGCACTAGAGTGCATTGAACAGGATCGGTTTCTTTATATCTTTGGGTGGGGGGTGGTCATTCAAGAACCTAAAAGAGAAGTTCTCATTTCACAGCAGCAGCATCTCCAAGGAAAATTCTTCCAGAATGAAACAACACCACATTTCATAAAACACCACAAAAGGAATCAAACAAGTCTGTTAAACAGTAACGAGCTACAAAGCCAGAACTAACCTGGATGGAAACTTAAAAGACAAAGTTGTGGCAGGAAGGATACCAAAAAAGTTGGGAATGGGAAAAGTCCACTCACTGATCCAGTTACCCTCTGTAATTACAGACACCCAGACACCCTCACATCCTTCATTCAACATTAATATTTTTTCAGCCTGTCCTCAACCTGTTGAAATAAAGCTCAGAGGGAAGTATTTTAGAAAGATGCATTTCCTCAACTTTGACTTTTCAACGCAACTCCAAGTAGAATTTTTGAAGAATAAAATGTCTAATTAGGAAGAACAGGCTTACAGTTTCCGCTCAGTTCAACTTTGTTGAGAAAATATTTCAGTCAATGGCTCAATGGAATGAGGTCCTTTTCTTTCCTATCTTCGGAGAGCAGCGTCGCCATTTCTAGGACTGACCCCACACAAGGAGTATTGACTGTAAACTTTCAGGGTATCACTCGACACCCCAGAAACTGGTGGCAGCTGGAAGGACAGAGGTCATGTGTGCTGCTTTCTATAATAAAATTCTTTTTACCCCTGGGTTAAGTTGATTACTCAAACTCTCAAACTCCTCCTCCTCCCCCCTTCCAGCCTACTTGCATTTTCCCTAGGCTGATTGACTCTAGGAAAACAAGTATTGCATTATGCTTGACTCTTTGGAATGAGATCAGTTCTCATTTCGAATTCCCTTTCAGAACAACCCCAAGGCCACAGACCCTGTAAAAATCCCAGATGCCCAACAACTCAGGAAGGCCTAAGCTATGACAAGAAAACATTACTTAAGTAATAATCAGCAAATGCATCCTAAACCCGGACTGGCATCCTCTGAGGTCTCTTCCAAGGCATTTGGCAGGAACACGTCTGTAAACCACCCAGTCTCACTCTCGGCTCCTCCTCCGAGGCAGAATGGCCAAGGCAGAGGCTTTAGTGCACTGTTCGGCAGTGATTTTCTCCAACTGGCACCATCTGTGCACGCCCTGCCAGACTTGCTGACAGAGCAGGCTGCACAGACCATTACTAATCTCCCAGGGTCAGCTGGGTCAGGCCTGCAACAGGATGCCTATAGATTTCAAAGGCCAGTGTTCTCTCCATGCCAGCTAATCGATCCATGTTGGAAAGCAAGCACATTTTTATTCCACCTTCTTTTAAATTTCAAAGAAAAATCTCAATTTTAAAGCTCTTCACGTGGGAACTGCTTGCATGTAATCAGTGTCCTGATACCAGTTATGTTATATGAGATCTTCGGAGGATGGGGCTTACCCATTGATCCTTTGCCAAGATTCGGTAGTAAGGCCAGGAAGACAACTTTGCTCAGACAACAAAAGGCCTTCTAAATAGCACCATCAGGGATGGCCTGCATGGATCAAGATTCAGACTCAACTGCAAAGTCCTCTTTGCTGAGTCTGCAAAAGAAGAATAAATGCTACCCTCCCAGGATCTTATCATGTGAGCCCAGGCAGTGTCACCGGGACCGGTAAATGAAATCTCAGCATCATTCACCATCTACTTCAGAATTCATCTGTGAATGCTGCCACCCACTACCAACTGCCTATCAAGTGTTTACTAAATGTCAATTGTGTGCCAAGAGTTTGATATTCCCTCAAACTTCTGTAGTTTCTTTTGCTGAGGAATGGGATAACTGAGTCTAGTACTCAGCCATATAGTAGGCTAGACAAATCCAAAAGCCCCTTGAAGGCGGGATCATATTGATTTTGTTTCAAGGTGTTACCACTTAGCACAGACTTTTTCAGGCTTGTTGCAGTAATTCTATTAAAAACCCTTTTAGATAATTATATAAATACAACTAGGAGGGGGCAGTATCAAGATCAATTACTGTAATCATTTCTTTGTAGATGATATGTTATTCCAGATCTTCAAGTCAAACAATGACTCAATCTGATAGTCAAAAAACTAACAGCCACAAAACTAAGACATTACTACCAGCTCCAAAGAGACCAGATCTTTTGTTTACAATAATTAAAGGTTTAAAGAAATTTCTAGATAAGTGACCTCATCTTCTTACTATTGCTTACATATCAGTTTCTACACTTAACCAAACCTTAACACGGTTTACATGGGGCTAAAGGGGTGATAGTAAAGAGGAATTTGTGAGCTGAAATATAATTAATAATTCCTCTAACCCAGATCATCTTCCTTATAAAACTATGGGTTTGTTAAGAAGCAAGCTGAGAGGTTCACAGATCTGACGTGGCCACTTAGGCATAATTGGAGAAGCAGGTCTGCATGAGTTCTCATTGAGTAATTTCTTCTTCCAATATTTTTCGAGCTTCAGGTAACCAGAGAAATCTCCAGGCTAACCTGGTTCCTAACACATCTATTCTTCCCAACTCCTCCCTTTGCAAGGGAGTCCCTATATTGTCTAAAAATAAGTCATGCAATCACTCGGCTCCCCTCCAACTATTTAGTATCAAAGAATCACTGCCATGTCTACAGCAGACATTTTCTCAGCCTTTAGATTTCCTATCTAGATAGCACAAAACAAACTGAACACATAAAACAAATGGGAACATTTATAATGAGATCATGTTTCACATCTACCATGCCTCAACTCACCCTTCCCAAGACATCAGGTGCACTGAAGAAGATCTCATTTCATTTAACTTACAGAAGGCACACCTTCACAGTCCAGGACGATGTGTTTTGGTCTTTCAGAATTAACACTTGACTAGGCCTAACTTCACATCTTTGGCTTTTAATGTAAAGTTTTATGATGTCTTTCCTCCATATCCAGTCCCAGTTCCTTCTGAGTGTCTCTGTGATTCTAGACAACAGAATCTACTTTTTTAAACAAAGACTTCCCAGCATTCAACTTCATTTCTTTCTGTTTGATTCTGCTAGAGAAAGAGAGATAAGAATCTAGACAGAGGCTTTCATAGTGTTCTACCTGTAACTTGTCTAAACCACCAACTGACAAATACAGGCTCTGCCATTAAGCACCCCAGGTACCTATGGTGTAGAAATAATTGCACAGACCTGTGCCTCTAGCATCACTTCCAGCGTGGAAGCAACAAGGGGAATGATCAGAAGGCAGGATGCCTAGATGATAGAATGATAAATCCTCGCAAAGCCTAAAAATATCAAGTCCAAGCAAGAATCATGGCCAAAATATTTCTACGGAACTTATAGAAAAAGACCTAAACAACAAAGTTCTAAGTGGAGACAGTAAAAAAAATCCATGTTTCTTAAACAGCCCAACCATCCACAAAGAAAAAATCAGGGCTGGGTATGTGGCTCACACCTGTAATCCCAAAACTTTGGGAGGCTGAGGCGGGTGGATCACTTGAGGCCAAGAGTTCGACACCACCCAAGCCAACACAGTGAAACCCTGTCTCTACTAAAAATACAAAAAAATTAGCCGGGCTTGGTGGCGCGTGATCCCAGCTACTAGGGAGGCTGAGGCAGGAGAATCACTTGAACCTTGGAGGCAGAGGCTGCAGTGAGCCAAGACGGTGCCACTGCACTACAGACTGGGAGACAGAGCAAGACTCTGTCTCAAAAAAAAAAAAAGAAAGAAAGAAAGAAAGAGAAAAAAAAAGAAAATCGGGATAGATACAGGCAGACAGAAGTCTCTACCACGATTATCCTAACATGGTACTCACAATATCTTGCATTTTGCCCATTTCTGTTTGATTTCTAAAGATTTAATGATACTTCACCACCTAGTACTGAAAGGTAGGGTTTATGTGTTTCTTATGTTTTTTTATTCTCTTAACAATTTACCATTGCTAAGTGTGAACAGTAAAACATACACTTTATATTTAGAGTTTAAAACAACTTAAACCTAAAAAATAAGTATAGATGGATATAGTACAGTAAGAGAGAAGGGACAAGGTTTATTGTATTCTCTGGCTTCTCTCACCAATTAGATTCTATCTGGTTTATAAAGATTCCAAAGAAAGATTCCTACAGGGGCCTCAGAAACGCAATCCAACTGAAAAACTACACTAAAAAGACAAGCACTGTGTAGGGTTCTGAGATACTGAAAGATATGATTCCTGAATTCCCTCAGCATCCTGGGATAAACAGGAAGAAATCCTAAGTCTTCACTGCTATAGTTTTTCTCAAAGGAAGAGTTTCTTACATGAGATATTGAGAAAACAGCCAATCTTCCACTGTAGGTTTTGGGGCTGGGCTATAGAGATGATTCCCAGAGTTAGAGTACTGAGAACTATGTTGGTTTCTGATTAAATGTTGGTATAATATTAAAAACCAGTTAAGAATGATCAAAGGAACCTACATAAAACACTGTGGTCACTCTTTCTTCATGTGCCATTAGCATCTGCCCAAAGGCTACCTCTGTGACAAATCCAAATGGCTTGCCCCAGGCTCTGCTTGCAGGAACCAGACTTAAATAAGAGTCCAGGTCTGATTTTGAGAACACTTAAGTTCAAGTGCCAAGTTTCTTTAACATTTAATATATTTGTTCTCTGTATAACCACCCCCTCTACAAAGGTTTCATGAGATCACCACCTAATCTCTAATTCTTACAAGGAAACCAGTTAAGAACCCTCAATGGAAGTAACCTAGGACAACTAATCACCCCCAAAAAACTCTTTGCTGTGGGGAAATGGATCACAAGATACAACGGATTGGCTGGGCATAGTGGCTTACACCTGTAATCCCAGCACTTTGGGAGTTCGAGACCAGCAGATCACTTCAGGCCAGGAGTTCGAGACCAGCCTGGCCAACATGGTGAAACCCTGTCTCTACTAAAAATACGAAAATGGTCAGGCGTGGTGGCTCCACCTATTGTAATCCCAGCATTTTGGGAGGCCAAGGTGGGTGGATCATCTGAGGTCAAGAGTTCGAGAGCAGCCTGACCGACATGGAGAAACTCCATCTTTTCTAAAAATAGAAAATTAGCCAGGTATGGTGGCACATACCTATTATCCCAGCTACTGGGGAGGCTGAGGCAGGAGAATCGCTTGAACCCAGGAAGTGGAGGTTGCGGTGAGCCAAGATCATGCCATTGCACTCCAGCCTGGGCAACAAGAGCAAAACTCCATCTCTTGAAGAAATTTTAAAAAATAATAATAATACAAAAAATTAGCTGGACATGGTGGTGGACACCTATAATCCCAGCTACTTGGGAGGCTGAGGCAGAAGAATTGCTTGAACCTAGGAGGCAGAGGTTGCAGTGAGCCGAGATTGCACCATTGCACTTCAGCCTGGACAACAGAGCAAGACTCCATTCGAAAAACAAACAAAAAGATAGAATGGATCATAGAGAAAGAGAACAAAGACGATCATGAAAAGACATAAAAGAGAAACAAAAATGAAAAGGAAAAGTACTCTCTCTCCCTCCTGGGGAGTTACATGCAAAATGTCAACTTACAGGAGTGAAATAATTACTCTATTTTTTTTCCGTAAGTTAATGGGGTACAGGTAGTATTTGGTTACGTGAGTAAGTTCTTTAGTGGTGATTTGTGAGATTTTGGTGCACATATCACCCGAGCAGTACACAGTGCACCATATTTTTAGTCTTTTATCTCTCACCCTCCTCCCACTCTTTCCCCCAACTCCCCAAAGTCCTTTGTATCATTTTTATGCCTTTACGTCCTCATAGTTTAACACCCACTTATCAGTGAGAACAGACGATGTTTGGTTTTCCATTCCTGAGTTACTTCCCTTGGAATAATAGTCTCCAATCTCATCCAGGTCACTGCAAATGCTGCACAGCATTCCATTGTATATATATATATATCATGGTTTCTTTATCCACTCATTGATTGATGGGCATTTAGGTTGGTTCCATGATTTTGCTATTATGAATTCTGCCATTAGAAACATGCGTGTGCAAGTATCTTTTTCGAATAATGACTTCTTTTCCTTTTGGTAGATACCCAGTAGTGGGATTGCTGGATCTAATGGTAGTTCTACTTTTAGTTATTTAAGGAATCTTCACACTATTTTCCATAGTGGCTGTATTAGTTTACATTCCCACCAGCAGTGTAGAAGTGTTCCCTGTTCACTGCATCCACACCAACATCTACTGTTTTTTTGATATTTTTGATTATGCCCATTCTTGCAGGAGTAAGATGGTATCACATTGTGATTTTGATTTGCATTTCCCTGATCATTAGTGACTTTTAGCATTTTTTCATATGTTTGTTGGCCATTTATACATCTTCTTTTGAGACTTGTCTATTCATGTCCTTAGCCCACTTTTTTATGGTATTGTTTTCTTCTTACTGATTTGAGTTCATTGTAGATTCTGGATATTAGGTTTTTTGTCAGAGGTACAGATTGTGAAGATTTTCTCCCACTTTGTGGGTTGTCTGTTTACTCTGCTGACTGTTCCTTTTGCCATGCAAAAGCTCTTTAGTTTAATTAGGTCCCAGCTATTTATCTTTGTTTTTATTGCATTTGCTTTTGGGTTCTTGGTCATTAAATCCTTGCCTAAGCCAACATCTAGAAGGGCTTTTCCAATGTTATCTTCTAGAATTTCTATAGTTTCAGGTCTTAGGTTTAAGTTCTTGAGACGCAGTCTCACTCTTTCAGCCAGGCTGAAAGTGAGGCACAACCTCGGCTCACTGCAAGTTCCACCTCCCGGGTTCACGCCATTCTCCTGCCTCAGCCTCCCGAGTAGCTGGGACTACAGGCACCTGCCACTGCGCCAGGCTAATTTTTTGTATTTTTAGCAGAGACGGGGCTTCACCGTGTTAGCCAGGATGGTCTCGATCTCCTGACGTCGTGATCCGCCCGTCTCAGCCTCCCAAAGTGCTGGGATTACAGGCGTGAGCCACCGCGCCCGGCAGGTTTAAGTTCTTAATCCATCTTGAGCTGATTTTTGTATAGGGTGAGAGATGAGAATCCAGTTCCTTCTCCTGCATGTGGCTAGTCAATTATGCCAGCACCATTTGTTGAAAAGGGTGTCCTTTCACCACTTTATGTTTTTGTTTGCTTTGTCAAAGATCAGTTGGCTGTTAAGTATTTGTGTTTACTTCTGGGTTCTCTATTTTGTTCCATTGGTCTATGTGCCTATTTTTATGCCAGTACCATGTTGTTGTTTTAGTGACTATGGCCTTATAGTATAGTTTGAAATCAGGTAGTGTGATGCCTCCAGATTTGTTGTTTTTTGTCATTTGATTTTTGTTTTTGAGATGGAGTTTCACTCTGTCACCCAGGCTGGAGTACAGTGGTGCGATCTCTGATCACTGCAACCTCCACCTCCTGGGTTCAAGCAATTTCTCCTGCCTCAACTTCCCAAGTAGCTGGGATTACAGGTGCCCACCCCCACGCCCAGCTACTTTTTGTATTTTAGTAGTGATGGGGGTTTCGCCATGGTGGCCAGGCTGGTCTTGAACTCCTCATCTCTAGTGTTCCACCTGCCTCAGCCTCCCAAAGTGCTAGGATTACAGGCGTGAGCGCCTCGCCCAGATTTGTTCTTTTTGCTTGGTGTTGCTTTGGCTTATTTGGTTCCATATGAATTTTAGAATTGTTTTTTCTAATTCTGTGAAGAATTCTGTGATGGTGGTATTTTGATGGAGACTGCGGTGAATTTGTAGATTGCTTTTGGCAATACGGTCATTTCACAATATTGATTCTACCCATCCATGAGCATGGATGTGTTTCCATTTGTTTGTGTTGTGTATGATTTCTTTCAGCAGTGTTTTGTAGTTTTCATTGTAGAGGTCTTTCAACTCATTGGTCAGGTATATTCCTAAGGTTTTGTTTTTTTGGTATTTTTTTGCAACTATTGTAAAAGGGGTTGAGTTCTTGATTTGATTCTCTGCTTGGTTGCTACTGATCTGTGTACATTAATCTTGTATCCGGAAACTTTGCTGAATTCTTTTTTTTTTTTTAGACAGAGCCTTACTCTGTCACCAGGCTCAAGTGCAGTGGCCCAATTTAGGCTCATGCAAACTTCGCCTCCAGGGTTCAAGTGATTCTCCTGCCTCAGCCTCCTGAGTAGCTGAGACTACATGCCACCACACCCAGCTAATTTTTGCATTTTGGGTTCCACCATGTTGGCCAGGATGGTCTCAATCTCTTGACCTCGTGATCCACCCGCCTCGGCCTCCCAAAGTGCTGGGATTACAGGCATGAACCACCGCGCCAGGGCTTGCTGAATTCTTTTATCAGTTTTAGGAGCTTTCCGGAGGAGTCCTTAGGGTTTTCAAGGTAAATGATCATATCATCAGCAAACAGTGACAGTTTGACTTCCTCTTCACCAATTTGGATACCCTTTATTTCTTTCTCTTGTCTGATTGCTCTGGCTATGACTTCCTATGTTGAAGAGGAGGGTGAGAGTGGGCATTTTTGTCTTGTTCCAGTTCTCAGAGTGAATGCTTTCAACTCTTCCCCATTCGGTATTATGCTGGCTACTGGTTTGTCATGATGGCTTTTATTACATTAAGGTATGCCCTTGTATGGGCAATTTTGCTGAGAGTTTTTTGTTTGTTTGTCTGAGACAGAATCTCGCACTGTCGCCCAGGCTGGAGTGCAATGGCACAATCTTGGCTCATTGCAACCTCTGCCTCCTGAGTTCATACGATTCCCCTGCCTCAGCCTCCTGAGTAGCTGGGATTACAGGCGCACTTCACCACACCTGGTTAATTTTTTGTCTTTTTAGTAGAGGTGGAGTTTCACTATGTTGGCCAGACTGGTCTCGAACTCCTGACCTGGTGATCTGCCCGCCTCAGCCTCCCAAAGTGCTGGGATTACAGGCATGAGCCACCGCGCTTGACCTGAGTTTTAATCATAAAGGATGCCAGATTTTGTCAAATGCTTTTTCTGCATCTATTGAGATGATCATGTGATTGTTGTTTTTAATTGTTTATGTGGTGTATCTCATTTATTGACTTGGATATATAAACCTTCCCTGTACCCTTGGTATGAAACCCACTTGGATCATGGTGAATTATCTTTTTGACATGTTGTTGGATTCCGTTAGCTAGTATTTTGTTAAGAATTTTAACATCAATGTTCATCAAGGATATCGGTCTGCCGTTTTCTTTTATGATTATGACCTTTCCTGGTTTTGGTATCAGGGTGATGCTAGCTTCATAAAATGAATTAGGGAGTGTTCCTTCTATCTCTATCTTGTGGATTAGTGTCAAAAGGATTGGTACCAATTCCTCTTTGAATGTCTGATAGAATTCTGCTGTGAATCCGTCTGTTCCTGGACTTTCTGTTGGTAATCTTTTAATTACCATTTCAATCTCGCTGCTTGTTATTGGTCTGTTCAGGGTATCTAATTCTTCCTGATTTAAGCTAGAAGGGTTGTATTTTTTTCCAGGAATTTGCCCATCTCTTCTAGGTTTTCTAGTTTATGTGTGTCAGTGTGTTCATAGTAGCCTTGAATGATCTTTTGTATTTCAGTGGTGTCAGTTGTAATATCTCCTGTTTCATTTCTTGGTGTAGTTATTTGGATTTTCTGTATTCTTGGTTAGTCTTGCTGTTCTATCAATTTTATTTATCTTTTCAAAGAACCAGCTTTTTGTTTTATTTATCTTTTGCATTTTTTGTTTATTTGTTTCAATTTCATTTAGTTCTGCTCTGATCTTGGTAATTTCCTTTCTTCTGCTGGGTTTGGGTTTGGTTTGTTCTTGTTTCTCTAGTTGCTTGAGGTGTGACCTTAGCATGTCAGTTTGTACTCTTTTTTTTTTTTTTTTTTTTTTTTTTTGAGATGGAGTCTTGCTCTGTCGCCCAGGCTGGAATGCAGTGGCACGATCTCGGCTCACTGCAAGCTCCGCCTCCTGGGTTCACGCCATTCTCCTGCCTCAGCCTCCCAAGTGGCTGGGACTACAGGCACCTGCCACCACGTCCGGCTAATTTTTTTGTATTTCTTTAGTAGAGACGGGGTTTCACCGTGTTAGCCAGGATGGTCTCTATCTCCTGACCTCGTGATCCGCCTGCCTCGGCCTCCCAAAGTGCTGGGATTACTGGCTTGAGCCACCGCGCCCGGCCAGTTTGTACTCTTTCAGTCTTTTTGATGTGGTACTTAGGGCTATAAACTTTCCTCTTAGCACCACCTTTGCTGTATCCCAGTGGTTTCGATAGGTTGTGTCATTATTGTCATTCAGTTTGAAGAATTTTTAAATTTCCATCTTGATTTCGTTTTTGACCCAATGCTCATTCAGGAGCAGGTTATTTAATTTCCATGTATTTGCATGGTTTTGAAGGTTCCTTCTGGAGTTGATTTCTAGTTTTATTCCACTGTGGTCTGAGAGAGTGCTTGATATAATTTCAATTTTCTTAAATTTATTTAGGCTTGTTTTGTGGCCTATCATATGATCTGTCTTGGAGAAAATCCCATGCGTTGTTGAATAAAATGTGTATTCTGAGGTTGCCAGATGAAATGTTCTGTAAATATCTGTTAAGTTCATTTGTTCCAAGGCATAGTTTAAATCCATTGTTTCTTTGTTGACTTTCTGTCTTGATGACTTGTCTAGTGCTATCAGTGGAATACTGAAGCCCTCCACTATTACTGTGTTGCTGTCTATCTCATTTCTTAGGTCTATTAGTAATTGTTTCATAAATTTGGAAACTCCAGTATTAGGTGCATATATGTTTACGATTGTGATATTTTCCTGTTGGACAAGGCCTTTTATCATTATATAATGTCCCTCTTTGCCTCTTTTAACTGCTGTTGCTTTAAAATTTGTTTTGTCTAATGTAAAAATAGCTACCCCTGCTCACTTTTGGTGTCCATTTGCATGACATGCCTTTTTCCACCCCTTTACTTTGTAAAGTTTGTATGAGTCCTTATGTGTTGGGTGAATCTCTTAAAGGCAGCAGAAAGTTGGTTGGTGAGTTCTTATCTATTCTGAGGTTCTGTATCTTTTAAGTGGAGCATTTAGGACATTTACATTCAATGTCAGTATTGAAATGTGGGGTACCCTTGCATTCATCGTGCTTTTTGTTGCCTGTGTACTTGGCTTTTTTGTTCTTTGTTTTTACTTTTTAACATGTATTTTTGTTTTTTGGTCCTGTGTGATTTATGCTTTAAAGCAGTTCTGTTTCGATGTGTTTCCAGGATTTGTTTCAAGATTTAGAGCTCCTTTTAGCAGTTCTTTTAGTCGTGGATTAGTAATGGCGAATTCTCTTAGCATTTGTTTGTCCGAAAACAACTATATCTTTCCTTCATATATGATGCTAAGTTTCACTGGATACAAAATTCTTGGCTGGTAATTGTTCTGTTTGAGGAGGCTGAAGATGGGGCCCCAATCCCTTCTAGCTTGTAGGGTTTCTGCTGAGAAATCTGCTGTTAATCTGATAGGTTTTCCTTTACAGGTTACCTGGTGCTTCTGTCTCACAGCTCTTGACTCTTTCCTTTGTCTTAATTTTAGATAACCTGATGACAATGTGCCTAAGCAATGATCTTTTTGCAATGAATTTTCCAGGTGTTCTTTGTGCTTCTTGTAGTTGGATGTCTAGGTCTCTAGCAAGGCCAGGGAAGTTTTCCTCAATTATTCCCCTAAATATGTTTTCCAAGCTTTTGGAATTCTCTTCTTCCTTAGGAACATCAATTATTCTTAAGTTTAGTGATTTAACATAATCCCAGACTTCCTGGAGACTTTATTCGTATTTTCTTATTCTTTTTTGTCTTTGTTGGATTGGGTTAATTCGAAGACCTTGTCTTGGAGCTCTGAATTTCTTTCTTCTACTTATTCAATTCTATTGCTGAGACTTTCCACAGCATTTCACATTTCTAAAAGTGTGTCAAAGTTTCCTGAATTTTTTATTTTTTTTCTTTAAGCTATCTATTTCCTTGAGTATTTCTCCCTTCACTTGTATCATTTTTTGGATTTCCTTGCATTGAGATTCACCTTTCTCTAGCCCCTCCCTGATTAGCTTAATAACTAACCTCCTGAATTCTTTTTCAGGTAAATTAAGGATGTCTTCTTGGTTTGGATCCATTGCTGGTGAACTAGTGTGATTTTTTTGAGGGTGTTGAAGAGCCTTGTTTTATTGTATTACCAAGGTTGGCTTTCTGGTTCCTTCTCATTTGAGTAGGCTCTGTCAGAGGGAAGGTCTAGGGCTGAAGGCTGTTGTTCAGATTCTTTTGTCCCACGGGGTGTTCCCTTGATGTAGTATTCTCCCCCTTTTCCTATGGATGTGGTTCCATGTGAGCCAAACTGCAGTGATTGTTGTCTCTCTTATGAGTCTAGCCACCCAGCGAGTCTACCTGGCTCTGGGCTGGTACTGGGGGTTGTCTGCACAGAGTCTTGTGATGTGAACCGTCTATGGGTCTCTCCGCAGTGGATACCAGAGCCTGTTCCAGTGGAGGTGGTAGAGGATGCAAGGGACTCCATGGGGATCCTTAGCTGTGGTGGTTTAATGCTCTGTTTTTTTGTTGTTGTTGTTGTTTTGTTTTTTTTTGTTTTTTGAGAAGGAGTCTCGCTCTTTCACCCAGGCTGGAGTGCAGTGGCGCGATCTGGGCTCACTGCAGGCTCCACCCCCCGGGGTTCATGCCATTCTCCTGCCTCAGCCTCCCCCGTGGCTGGGACTACAGGCGCCCGCTACCTCGCCCGGCTAATTTTTTGTATTTTTAGTAGAGACGGGGTTTCACCGTGTTAGCCAGGATGGTCTCGATCTCCTGACCTCGTGATCCGCCCGCCTCAGCCTCCCAAAGTGCTGGGATTACAGGCGTGAGCCACCGCGCCCGGCCTTAATGCTCTGTTTTTTTGCTGGTTGGCCTCCTGCTCGCGGGTGGCACTGTCCAGACAGTATCAGCTATAGTTGTATAAAGAGGGACCGGCCCTAGAACTCCCAAGCTTCTATGTCCTTTGTCTTCTGCTACCAAGGTGCGTAGGGAAGGATCATCAGGAGGGGGCTGGGCTAGGTGTGTCTAAGCTCAGACTCTCCTTGGGCAGGTCTTCCTGTGGCTGCTGTGAGGAATGGGGATGAGATTCCCAGGCTACTGGAGTTGGGTACCTAGGAGGCTCCCTCTGCTGAGTCATGCAGGTTGTCAGGAATGTGGGGAAAGCCGGCAGTCACAGGTCTTACCCAGCTCCCACACAAAATGAAGGGCCAGCCTCACTGCCATCATGCCCCCTGCCCTGATATCTGGAAACAGCCCCGAGTCTGTTTCCAGGCGCAGGGCATGATGGGCTTGAAAACTTGCCCTGGGCTACCTGCCTCCCAGCTGCAAAAGAAAAAGCTCGGTTCTTCCCCTGCCTGTGGTGTCTACACACTAGATTTGCGCCCTCCCCCAAGTTCTGACCAGGAGGCTTCTGGCCCTGTTCAAATTGTTACAAAGTTCAGCTCGAGAGTTCCTTCTTCCTGTGGAGTTTTACCTGCTGCTCCTCTGCTCACCCTCCCAGTGGATCTCTTGTGATGCCAGGCAGGAATGGCCTGCTAAGGGATACAGCGAGCTCCCAGGGCCTTTCTGCTGCTTCCTCTACCCTTGCATTTCACTCAGCTCTCTAAATTGACTCAGCGCCAGGTAAAGTCAGAAACTTCTGCCACAAACAGACCTTCAGCTCCAGTGGGGGTGTGTTTGGGAGAGGAGGGTCTCCCTTTCCCACTTCCACAGTTAGGGCATTCAGAGTATTTAGGGTGTCTCCTGACTCCTGCAGGAGTAGTCCACTTCCTTCAGAGGGTCTGTGGGTCCTCTCGGGATTGCTGGTTTTTTCTTGCAGTCAATCTGGAGCTAAAATTCACAGCGCGAGTTTCCGCAAGCTGCTCTGTCTGGAGCTGCAATCTAGTCCTGCTTCCTGTCCGCCATGATGATCCAATGCCAAGAATTACTCTAGACGCTCTGACTCCTAACACGTAATCCAAAAACCACCAAAACACCATTGGGCCAAATCCAAAATGCTTCTAACAGGGCTGAGTCACAGAGCACTGCATTTAACAGCACCATCACTGAACACTGTATGACAACACACTTAAGGTCCTGAGGCATCGTCTCTGCCCATACATTTTTTTATATATATTTTTTCCAGATGCCCCATCTATCGTCCCAACCATACGTACAGTTCAATAAACAGGGCAACAAAGAAGGGTTGACTTTGGAGACAAGGCTCAGGATTATACACTATTCCTAAACCTTTTGTGATCATTCCAGAACTTGCCATCTCCCCACTTGCATGACTGAGTAAATAGTATACCTTCTGCTTCACGTGATTATTTTAAATATCAAATTTTAAATTCACAGAATTGCAGAGTTCTAGCATTTCCAAAGTGGGAGAGAGCCTGGGAATCAACTGCGAAATATTCTCTGTTACAACTGAAGAGACCAAAGCTCAGAGAGTTGAGTGACTTCACCAAAGCCACACAGCTAGAGACCAATCAATCAACCAGCCAAACTGAAACATAGAGACTAAGCATCCATATAAGCAAAATTTACTTTCCCTTTTCAGCTAATTTGTATGACAATAAATTATAAATAATTCCAACTTTCTTTTTAAAAATATCTGAATTCATACATTTAAAAATCTTTAAACATATATCCCAATCATTTAATGGCGTAGTTAAATGGAGTGTTTTTATAACCACCTTTCAAAGCTAAGCATATGTTGAAACTCACTGGACCACCCAAGTCCAAAATCTAGTTATGCCATTTAATGTTTATTTAGTTTGTTTCTAAATGTGTATTTAAGTGGCAGAGTCATAAAGAGAAGAATTAATGATAATCGATACCAGATCTGCAACCATGGGACTCTTCTTGAGTTTGCAGTATTTAGTGAAGTCAACCAAGGGGAAAAAAAAATGCATTCTAAAAGGAGAAAACTCTGCATAGCACTTTAAAGCAAGTTCCCAGCCACACGCTGTATTCCGAAAGCAGAATTATCCAAAGACCAAAACATGATCCTCTGAAAGACACCCGTGGAAAGGAAAATGTAGAGATCTTAGAAGTGCAGGAAGGTGGCAAATGAGATTTAATGCCAGGAAAGCACATACTTGGTGCCCTCTGATATCTTTAAAACTACATGTCACAACTCTAGACTCCAAAATGAAGTGCAGACAAACTTAAAAAGACCCAAAAACGAAGGATACGTTTACCTACCAAAACCTGCAGATGGTTCATATTCCTAAGGAGTGTTTGCAATCTATCTAGATCTCATAAGACAGCTTCACATAGAAACAATATCATAAACAGCAATTAGTTTTCCAGACCAGCCTATAGAAACATTTTTAGAGAGTCCCTATATACCTAAAGTAAAAAATCCCGTTAAGATATAGAACCTAAGCAAGAAAGAGGAATTAAGGGCCTGCAGCAGAAAAGAGGAGGAAAGAGGCTTTGTAGGGGCAGAAAGGAAGCCTGTTTCCAGTTACCCTTCTCCTGTGTTTAAATTAATGGGCGATCAGCACCCGTGCTCCCCTCTGCCTCCTCTCCCTCCTGTTCTCCCAGCCCTCATGGGAAGAAGGAAGAAACAAAGGCAGAGGTGTTGCAATGCCACCTGCCCATGCCTCTCATAGGCAATAAAGCCAAATGAGTGACCAGTACCTGGGACCCAGGGAGCAGAGCAGGAAATGAGAAACTGCAGAGGTTGTGGCAGAAGGGCAAGCACAGAAAACCCTACAACACCAACACCTGAGGCTGCAACACCCCAGGCAGCCTCACTGAGTGAGCTGTTCCCAAGCAAAAGGGCTTTGGGAAACCAGGCACACGTACAGAAGAGCAACGAAAGGAAACTTTGGTCGGCCCCTTGAGAAGTTAGAAAATGCTTCTAGAAAACAGAACATTTCTTCTCTAAAAACGAGTCAGGGGGCCTGGTGCGGTAACTCACATCTGTAATCCCAGCACTTTGGGAAGCCAAGGTGGGCGGATCACTTGAGGACAGTAGTTCAAGACCAGCCTGGCCAACATGGTGAAACCCTGTCTCTACTAAAAATACAAAAATTAGCCAGGCATGGTGGCTGTGATCCCAGCTACTCGGTAGGTTGAGGCAGGAGAATTGCTTGAGCCCAGGAGGCAGAGGTTGCAGTGAGCCAAGATCGTGCCACTGCACTCTAGCCTGAGTGACAGAGCGAGACTCCATCTCAAAAAAAATTTTAAAAAGAGTCAGGGTACAGCCCTAGGAAGAGGTGCTAATCAGGCTAGCATGACACAAGTGATAGAGCCTAATGCATGTCACACTAAAAAGAAGTAATGTTCCATAATAGCACTGTGAACACCTAAATCCAGTTAATTATCTTGGTACATTTTGCATTGTGTACTACAGTAAGAATATACAGAGGGTGACCCATCACAACTGAAAACTCGAAAATTTTGAGCACATAGATTGGGCAGGGCCTGGGATTTATTTGATTGAAGCATGAAGTCAATTCAAAAGAGAAGTTCTAGCTCAGAGAAGACATAAGGGAGTCCTCATCACCAGGTCCACAGTAATAAATACCCCTCCCTGCTCAGTCTCAGTGCACCTCAAACCAGCGTTCTTAAAACAGAACTATGTTTGCCTTAAAACCATGCCCTGGGCTGGGCACGGTGGTTCACGCTTGTAATCCCAACACTTTGGGAGGCTGAGACAGGAACATCACCTGAGGTCAGGAGTTCAAGACCAGCCTGGTCAACACGGTGAAACCCCAACTCTACTAAAATATAAAAATTAGCTAGGTGTGGTGGCACGTGCCTGTAATCCCAGCTACTCGGGGGGCTGAGGCAAGAGAATCGCTCAAATCTCGGAGGCGGAAGTTGCAGTGAGCAGAGATCACGCCACTGCACTTCAGCCTGGGCAGCAGAGTGAGACTCTGTCTCAAAAAACAAACAAACAAACAAAAAACCTATGCCCTGAATTTTCAAAAATATAATGAGTCAAAATTAGTACTACTCAATGGGCTCAAATTAGGCTCGGCTTAGGGCTGCATGCCTTTGCACTTGCACAGCTGGGCTCCACCCCTTCAGTCCCTGCCTCAAAGAGGGAAAGACTTCAGACAAGTCAAGGCAGAGGAGATGTGTGCACCAGGCAGCAATAGAAAAAACCATCCCTGGTGATTATGATATCCTCCAGGCACCCAATTCTGAGACCACAAGGAGTGATGATTTACCACGTGTTGTGGGAACAGGCTCCGGACTGAGATTGACATGAGTTAATTCAGCTGTGGCACTCAAATCCACGCATGCACAGCCATTATGTAGTCCTGTGGCTCCAGCAAATCTCAAGATAATGAGGGAAACAGTGCGACATACAGAGAAAGGCACTGGACTGAATCAGAAGACCTAGATTTTTCTTATTGACTCTGCTGGCTAATCTCAAGGGAAGAGGCAAATCACGCTCTCTCTGGGACTAAATTTCCTCATCTGTAAAATAATGAGCAGATGCTCTTTTCTGGCACAGAATTCTCACTGACATAGAAACTGAAATTCAAAACCATTTATATGTCCCCCTACGTCTAGCACAGGGAACCCCCAGGACTTTTCAGCCAGCACATTCATGGGCTTCTAAGAAGACTTAATACAGTGGTATTAGCAACGGGCCTAGGTAGGAAGCACTATTCTTATGACCCTATCAAAATATCATCTAAAATTAATAAGTAAAAAAAGAAAATTTTGTTTTAACCACTTCACACTCAAGCACGTGCAGGGTGAGGGCCATTAGCTCTCTTCCTCGGTGCCAAGAATCAAGTCTCTCTCAACATGTAGCAAAGTGAACCCTTCCCAAAACCCTTACTATTGATGCAATGTGGTTGCATCAAATTTCAGATTTCTCATCAGACTGAACTCTCTGGCAGAGGACTCCCAGCAAGACAACTTCATTCCACCTGGCAAACCACTTAATAGAATGACAGGAGCACCATTCTTGTGCGGTGTTGGGACCTGTGTGTGTTACGTGTCTTCCTAACTAGGCTCCCAATAGCTTTGGGGCAAGGAATAAGCCCATCTCTATATTAGGGATGGCATTTAACAAGGTGACTCAATACCTGTTAAGCAATAAAAACATTAGTCTGCACAGAGCCTGAGGTGCAGCCTACCGAGGTGGTTCAGTTCTTCCATGGCGTCCTGTAATCTATTGAGTGGGTGAAAACTGTCCCGGAATGACTTCCCTTAATAACTTTCCATCCCACTTCCACTCTTTCTCAATCTCTCCTTCCTTTATCTCATTCTGCCAATACCTAGATTTGAACCTCCCACTCAGGATGAAACACAGATGGGACAGTTGTTCTTTTCTCCCTCTCTACCCTCAAGCCTGATGTGTTTCCTTCTAGGTGTAATTTGAATTCTGAGTCATCCATCAAAGATGGGACCTCTCATAGTGGGAGGTAGAGAAAGAAAAAAAGTCGGCCAGGCGCAGTAGCTCACGCCTGTAATCCCAGCACTTTGGGAGGCCGAGGTGGGAGGATCACGAGGTCAAGAGATCGAGACCATCCTGGCCAACATGGTAAAACCCCATCTCTACTAAAAATACAAAAAAATTAGCCGGGAGTGGTGGCACGCACCTGTAGTCTCAGCTATTTAGAGGCTGAGGCAAGAGAATCGCTTGAACCCAGGAGGCGAAGGTTGCAGTGAGCTGAGATCGCGCCATTGCAATCCAGCCTGGGCGAAGAGCGAGACTCCGTCTCAAAAAAAAAAAAAAAAAAAGGTCACTCCAGATACCTTTTTTTTCCCAAGTCCTAAATCTATACAATCCGACTTAAATTGAACTGTTCTTTCAGACCCAAAGGAAATGGGCAGTTGGCCAAGATGATAGTACAGCCCTAGCAATTGGGCACAAAGAGATAGTCACTCCGTAAGAGGGTACCTGGGCTTTATCACAACTCAGAAAATGCACTCAGGGGAAAATTGAGCTCGATCTGGAGAGCCACTTGGTCCTGCAAAGAACTATTACAGTGAGAGTCTTCACAAGACTATCACCTTCTCACTCCTTTATTTTTCAAACCTGAACCAACTTTCGTCTTCTTGTTCACCAACCTATTATCCTCTCTCAGCTTCAAAAGCTAACTGCCCAAAAGCTACAGTTTCTCCATGGAGCCAATTCCGAATAGCATTCCCTAGGAGTGCTCTGCTTCCAAAACTTAAAAGGAGCCAAGAAATCTCAAGCCTCTGAGATTTAACAGCTTTGTGTGGTATGCCTGAATTGCCTACTCTCTTTAAGTCAAACCATAATCCCCCTTTAAAATCTTGACAGTGACAGAAAAAAAAGATTATATAAATGATAAAACCTATGGTGCTGATACATGAAATCCTGGATCCACTTCTCAATTCATTCACTGACTCTCTGGAAAACATTAGGAACAATATTTCTCCCTTTGTAAAGTAGCTTTTTATTAAGCTGTGTTGACATGGTATCATAATGCTTACAGTCTTCTATTTAGAGTATGGCTCCTTCAACTCAGTAGTTATAAGCATCTCTCAGTGTTACTTTGTCTATTATATATCTTTTAGGTGTCTCAGGAGCTGTTCCACACACCGTTGACAATGCAAACCCAATTCTTAAAAATGAAGATATTTCCATTTGTGTACAGAGGCCATGCAATTATCACAAGTAATTCACTTAAGCAAACACCTACTGCCTTGAGTCATCATTTCATCTTTACATACACTTCACACCATACATAATGTCAAGGGCTCCAGGCCTAATAACAATGCTCCTAGAAGCTAAGTACTTAATACCAGCTCTTCTGGGATGAATTTGGATAGAGGATGAATATTTGATATCATAATGATGTAAAAAGGAGAATCTGAAACTGGGTTCATTTGAGTGTTATCCTCTCAGTGGGCAATTAACATGAAATGGTCTCACTTTAATCACATCAAGGCTACCCAACTTTTTTCTTAAGACAAAGTCTCACTGTGCCATCCAGGCTGGAATGCTGTGGTGTGATCTTGGCTCACTGCAACCTCCACCCCTCAGGCTCAAGCAATTCTTCTGCCTCAGCCTTCCAAGTAACTGGGACTACAGGCACATACCACCATGTCCAGCTAAATTTTGTACTTTTTGTAGAGACAGGGTTTCTCTATATTGTGCAGGCTGATCTCGAAGTCCTAGACTCCAGCGATCTGCCCATCTCGGCCTCCCAAAGTGCTGGAATAACAGGTGTGAGCCAGCAAGCCCCGGCCCCAAATTTCTACTACTTTTTTTTTTAGTTTTGCTCTTGTTGCACAGGCTGGAGTGCAATGGCACGATCTGCAACCTCCGCCTCTCCAGTTCAGGCAATTCTCCTGCCTCAGCCCTTCAAGTAACTGAGATTACAGGCACCTGCCACCACACCCGGCTAATTTTTGTATTTTTAGTAGAGACAGGGTTTCACCATGTTGGCTAGGCTGTTCTCGAACTCCCAACTTCAGGTGATCCACCCGCCTCGGCCTCCCAAAGTGCTGGGATTGCAGGCATGAGCCACTGTGCCCGGCCCCAAATTGCTATTTATAAACCTCTTTCCCATCTTTAATGACACCTTGGGCAGATCTCATAATTTGGGGGTCATACTTTTGGTGATTATATTCTTGATCAATTTACTTTTTTATTTTTTTGAGATAGAGTTTCGCTCTTGTCACCCAGGCTGGAGTGCAATGGCACGATCTCAGCTCACCGCAACCTCCGCCTCCCAGGTTCAAGTGATTCTCCTGCCTCAGCCTCCTGAATAGCTGGGATTACAGGCATCCACCACCACGCCTGGCTAATTTTGTATTTTTAGTAGAGACAGGGTTTCTCCATGTTGGTCAGGCTGGTCTCAAATTCTCGAACTCAGGTGATCCACCCACCTTAGCCTCCCAAAGTGCTGGGATTACAGGCGTGAGCCACTGTGCCCAGCCTGATCAATTTACATTTCTATTCTCAAATTCAATTTTGGTTTTATGTAAGTTCCTGCCTTGGTCAGGCAAAGCTGTTACTTGGACCCTAAACAGGAAGGGCTGGGTTATAGACTTTTACACATTTCTTTCTCGTTCCCCGGCCTTCAGTGCATTCCTGCTCCCACGAGGAACTGGTAGAGAGAGAAAGGCAAATATCTCCCTGCGTAAGTGGCCACGATCGCTTCTCTGGATAATGCTGGCTGGGATGTGAGTTCCTCTGAGGGTCTTATGGGAGCTCCTCACTGCACAGCTTCCCTGATACAGGTCTGGCTCAACCTTCTCCACCCACCCCTTGGCTCCCATTATCAAAAGCCAGCCACTTAGGGACAGTTCCAGCAGGATGGCTCAGGACCAACCACCATTCCCAGTGTCCATTTCACCCTTGGAGACCATGCATATCCTTGACAAACTAAAAGGGAGATATGTGGGCTACTCCACTGGCAACCTTCTTCCCGCTGTTCTCCATTCTCTCCTCCCAACCCAGATAGGCACAGGGGCAGGTTGGCAAGTCGGCCTGAGCCGTCACTCAACCAGAAAATCCAATGCCAATGCTGCCTTCCTGCAGGCACCTCAATCCTCATGGCAAGTGTCTCTGGGAATTGTCTCTCTCATGTCCTCCATAAAGCTGAAGAGACTTTCTCCTCCCCAACCCTTCCCCAAAGTTCTATGCAGACTACAAAAGGCTAGGGGTGGGGGTAGGGGTGGTAACTGGTGGCAAAAGTTCAGTCTCATTAGACTTGAAGAAGTATTCAGAGCTTCTTGTTTTTATTTATTATTTATTTATTTTTTATTTTTTGAGACAGTCTTGCTCTGTTGCCCAGGCTGGAGTGCAGTGGCATGATCTTGGCTCACCGCAACCTCCACCTCCCAGGTTCATGCGATTCTCTTGCCTCAGCCTCCCTAGTAGCAGGGATTACAGGTGCCTGCCACCACACCTGGCTAAATTTTGTATTTTTAGCAGAGACAGGGTTTCACCATTTTGGCCAGGCTGGTCTCTAACTCCTGACCTCAAGTGATCTGCTCATCTTGGGCTCCCGAAGTGCTGGGATTACAGGCATGAGCCACCACAGGCGGCTGTTCAAAGCCTCTTGTTTTAGCTGGAGCCCTACATGCCTATTCTAAGAATAGAATAGTAGAAGAGTAGAACTCAACTATTATAAACTTAATGGTAAAGAATCACCAATTTATCCAGACATTTAAAAATAATGGAAAGATATGATGAACTCTTGGAAATATGTCTTGTGCATTTGAAAGGTTCCATTCTCAGTGGCATACAAAATACAATGTATCTCTTAATTCTACTTATTAATTACATTGATCAAATCCTCAGCATTCTTATTTGGTATCTGTTTGATTTGTGATACACTGACGTGTTTGAGTAATCCTTAAAACTGCATGGTTTTGGCCGGGCACAGTGGCTCACACTTGTAATCCCAGCACCTTGGGAGGCTAAGGCAGGCGGATCACAAGGTCAGGAATTCGAGACCAGCCTGGCCAATATGGTGAATCCCTGTCTCTGCTAAAAATACAAAAATTCGCCAGGTGTGGTGGCAGGTGCCTGTAGTCCCAGCTACTCGGGAGGCTGAGGCAATAGAATCGCTTGAACCCAGGAGGCGGAGGTTGCAGCGAGCTGAGATCATGCCACTGCACTCCAACCTGGGTGACGGAACGAAACTTTGTCTCAAAAAAAAAAAAAAAAATTGCATGTTTTTGTTGATTTCTCTGTTTCTGGTTGAAACATTATGAATTTTACTACTAGGTTATTCAGTATATAAAATTTGAATATTAAAACTTCTGTTTCTGTTATTTACAAAGATTATTTAAACTATATTTTATATTAACATTATTTTGAACTGTGAAAGTCAAGGCTACTTTAATGAAACTAATCTTTAAATTGAAATAATTTTAAATTATGAAAGAACCTAATTCGTTTTCGTTTTTTAGTATTTTTAAATCTGTCCTAAACGAAGCACTTTTGGACAAAAGCTTTATATTTGTTTCAAAATATATTGAAAAGATGGCAATAAAACATGTTAACTTTCGAGTTTCCAAAATCTATCCTTAATTTATCTCAATTTACCTTTACGGCCATCCCACCTAGTAAGACAAATTTTTTTACCTCCCTTTTAAAAATGTAAACATTAAAATAACAAAGGGTTTAAAAGTTATAGCACAGGTAGCAAATTAGGTTAGCTAAATATGAGAAAACTTTTCCTGTATCTCAAGATCCTAAAAAAAAAAAAAAGATAAAATAATGCACTTAATCAATCAAGTGAACTTTATTTCATGTAGAAGATAAAGAAACTTGGCCAATATCCTTACATTAATGTCTAGATTCCAAAAGAAGTTGCAACGTGGATCACAAGAAATACTCCTTCATTTCCCAGGATTCTAACAGTATGGTACTTTTAAATATATCCAAAAATTATTCTCTGTATCACTACACTAAATAATTTTGGAGAGTAACAATGAAACAGCCAACATTTGTACAACACATGGTAAATTTTGATATCTAGCAATAGCATTACATTTTGCCTCACGTTATTGTCCCTATTTTAGAAATGATGAAAATAAACTTCTAAGTGATTAAGTAATTTACCAAAGTCACACAGCTAGGAAATGCCATGCTTGGGATTCAAACTGGTCTTTCCACTTTTAATCTTGCACTGTTTTCTTTTATTATTATATTATTTTTTGGAAACGTTGTTTCTCTCTTATTGCCCATGCTAGAGTGAAATGGTGCTACCTCCACTCACTGCAACCTCCAACTCCTGAGTTCAAGCAATTCCCCCACCTCAGCCTCCCAAATAACTAAAATTATAGGCAGGATTACAGGCACGCACCACCACGCCAGGCTAATTTTGTATTTTTAGTAGAGACAGGGTTTCACCATGCTGGCCAGGCTGGTCTCGAACTCCTGACCTCAAGTGATCCCCCTCCTTGGCCACCCAAAGTGCTGGGATTACAGGCATGAGCCACTACGCCGGACCTCCTGCACTGTTTTCACTATTCTCCTACGGTGCTTAGCATATTGCCTGAAACAGGTTACTCACTCTTTTTAGAACTTGCAAAGCTTTTTCTTGTTTTCATTTATCTATAATTTTTTTTTTTTTTTTTTTTTTGAGACAGGGTCTTGCTAACACCCAGGCTGGAGTGCAGTGGTGCAATTACAGCTCACTGCAGCCTCAACCTCCTGCACTCAAGCAATCCTCCCGCCTTCACCCTCCCAAGTAGCTAGGACTACAAGCGTGCACCACCAGGCCCAGCTAATTTTTTATCTTGTGTAGAGACGGAGTTTTGCCACGTTGTCCAGGCTGGTCTCAAAACTCTTGAGGTCAGGCAGTCCACCCGCCTTGACTTCCCAAATTGTTGGGATTATAGGCTTGAGCTACCACGCCCAGCCAATTTGCAAAGTTCTTAGGTATACCTTATCTCAGTTGATTTTTTTTAGTGGCCCTATAGATAAGATCAATATGATGTCTATTTTTAAAATGAGGAAATTGAAGCTCAAAAAAGGTTAACTCACTTGTCAAAGGTTTTCCAACTAGAAAATAGCAGAGAGGGCACTTGAGGCCAGGCTTCTGACTTCTACTCTAGTGGAAATTTACCCCTACTGTCCCACAGACCTTCCACATTTTACAGTTTGTGTTCTTAAATTTTGATGCAAGAAAACAAGGAATTTTTTTTTTTTTTTTTTTTTTTGAGACGGAGTCTTGCTCTGTTGCCCAGGATGGAGTGCAGTAGCACAATCTCGGCTCACTACAACTTTCGCCTCCCGGGTTCAAGTGATTCTCCTGCCTCAGCCTCCCAAGCAGCTGGGATTACTGGCATATGCCACCATGCCCAGCTAATTTTTGTATTTTTTTTTTTAGTAGAGACGGGGTTTCACCATGTTGGCCAGGCTGGTCTCGAACTCCTGACCTTGTGATCCACCTGCCTCGGCCTCCCAAAGTCCTGGGATTACAGGGGTGAGCCACTGCACCCAGTCGAAAACAAGGAAATTAAGAAGAGGGAAGATGAGTTAGACAAGGCCTGACTTGACTCCCAAGAGTCCATCAACCTGACAATCCACATGAAAGCATGCACCTTTCCTGCTACCTGATCATGGGCAGTAAGAGAAGGGAAGTGGGGAGGAGGAGGAGAGGAAGGGGCGAAATAAGACCTGAGCTATTTAAACACAAAAAACAAGGCACCAGCCGGGCACAGTGGCTCACATCTGTAATCCCAGCACTTTGGGAGGCTGAGGCGGGCAGATCACCTGAAGTCAGGAGTTCAAGACCAGCCTGGCTAACGTGGTGTAACCCTGTTTCTACTAAAAATACAAAAAATTAGCCAGGTGTGGTGGCAGGCATCTGTAATCCCAGCTACTTGGGAGGCTGAGTCAGGAGAATTGCTCAAACTCTGGAGGCGGAGGTTGCAGTGAGCCAAGATCATGCCATTGCACTCCAGCCTGGGCAACAAGAGTGAAACTCCGTCTCAAAAACAAAAACAAACAAACAAACAAACAAAAAAACAAGGCACCACAGGAAAAGGGAGACCACTGCAGCACTGGGCCCAGGAAGACTATTCCTCTCTGAGGCAAGAAAGCAAAAACTGAAATGCCTTGGCCAGAAGCAAAGAGAGACTCGAAGCAAAATGAGACAGCGCTATGGTTTGGACGTATGTCTTCCTCCAAAATTCACGCACTGGAAATTAACCTCCAAGGTGATGTAATGTATTAAGAAGCAAGACCCTTGTTAGGTAATAGGCCATGGGGGTGCCACCATCATTAATGGGATTAATGGCCTTATAGAAGAGGCTTCAGGCCGGGCACAGTGGCTCACGTCTGTAATCCCAGCACTTTGGGAGGCTGAGGCGGGCGGATTACCTGAGGTCAGGAGTTGGAGACCAACCTCACCAATATGGAGAAACCCCATCTCTACTAAAAAAATACAAAATTAGCCGGGTGTGGTGGCGGGTGCCTGTAATCCCAGCTACTCGGGAGCCTGAGGCAGGAGAATCAATTCAACCCAGGAGGTGGAGGTTACGGTGAGCTGACATCGCACCATTGCACTCCAGCCTGGGCAACAAGAGTGAAACTGTGTCTTAAAAAAAAAAAAAAAAAGGGAGAGCTGCCTCCCTCTTCCATCTCTTCCACCATGTGAAGACACAGCCAACACAATCATCCCCTTTTGCCCTCCTGCCTTTGACATGCAAGGACACAGCAATAAGGCACCATTTTAGAAGCACAGGCTGAGTCCTCAACAGACAGTGAATTTGCTGATGCCTTGATCTTGGACTTCCCTGCCTGTAGAATGATGAGAAATAAACGTCTGTTGTTTATAAATTACCCAGTCCGAGGTTTCCTGTTGCAGCAGCAGGAACAGACTAAGATAGACTGGGAGAGGGAGGCTTCAGGAAAAGTTCTCAGGGTCCTCTGAAGATGTCAAAGGGAGCCCCCAAGCATGGCCTTGGGATAGGAGCTGGAAGCATGGAGATCAGGGGACCTCCATCCAGGCAGAAGAGGCCATGGACACGCCATCCATGACACCGGGCTGAGGGATGAGGCCTTTCAGGAGGCAGAGGATTGAAACTTAATCAACACATGTGCACTTCATCAGCCTGGACCTCACAGACCTAAGCCACTGCTGGCAACAGGCCTCTATATTTTAAATGTATTACTCCATTTATAAGGGGGAAGAAAAGGAACATGTTGACCCACTCATTAGCTGCATCATTTGAGGCTTCAGACCTCAAGCAGCAGCCTAGGAACTTAAAAATCTTTTTTTTTTTTTTTTGAGATGGAGTCTCACTCTGTCTCCCAGGCTGGAGTCTCACTCTGTCTCCCAGGCTGGAGTGTGATGGTGCAATCTCAGCTCACTGCAACCTCTGCCTCCCAGGTTCAAGCGATTCTCCTGCCTCAGCCTCCTGAGTAGCTGGGACTATAGTTGCCTGCCACTGTGCCCGGCTAAGTTTTGTATTTTTAGTAGAGACGGAGTTTCACCATGTTGTCCAGGCTGGTCTCCAACTCCTGACTTCATGTGATCCACCTGCCTCGGCCTCCCAGAGTGCTGGGATTACAGGCATGAGCCACTGCACCTGGCCAGAACTTAAAAGTCTTGCCTGGGTGCAGGACAACACTCATCCTCCTGCTGAGATGGAGACATGATCAACAAGAAACAGCTAGAGCACGGTTCTCTACCCCGAGACCCCTTTGGGTCATTTATTTCTCCCTTTCAGATTAATATTCAAAAGTTGTGGGGGAGAAGTAGGATATGGTCTCCAGGTATCCATTTTTATAGCACTTTGTTTTACAAAGCAAGATTTTCACCCTTCAATTAACCGAATAGGCATTCCACATAGAGTACATGCCTCATCCAATTCCATTTCTCAGCCTCTACTTCCTCTTTTGTGTTAATGTCATTTTTAAGTCATATTTGTCTTCCACACAATTTGAGAATCAGGATAAGACCTTATACTGTCTCTGCTGGATCATTCGTCTTCGACTTCAACAGAGTCAAAATCAAGCTGGGCACGTAATCCCAGCACTTTGGGAGGCTGAGGGGGGGTGGATCGCTTGAGGTCAGGAGTTCGAGACCAGCCTGGCCAACATGGTGAAACCCTGTCTTTACTCAAACTACATAAATTAGCCAGGTGTGGTGGCACATGCCTGTAGTCCCAGCTATTAGGGAAGCTGAGGCAAGAGAATTGCTTGAACCTGGGAGGTGGAGGTTGCAGTGAGCCGAGATAACGCCACCACACTCCAACGAGGGCGACAGAGACTTGGTCACACACACACACACACACACACGCACACACACAACAAAAAGTAGAGTCAAAATCACAATTATATGGTAGAGGGAAAGCAAGTTATCTGCCCAAATCATTACCCTTTCTATATCCTACCGTAAATTAACTTCACTTGAAAACATCAAACAGAAATGAGAGGAGGTAGTGCCTAAACCCATGGTGCCCAACCACCATCTATGGAATTGTGGCATTACATGGCTAAGCTGATGAGAGTGAATTACCAGAAACTCTGCACAGAATTAAATACAAAAGCATTCTAAGATCAAACCACTTTTGCTAACCTGTGCTGCCCTCAATTTCATAAAACATAGATATGAAGAGTAAGGAAACTAAGGGAAGATATAACTGTTCAATAACGTTGCTGAATGACTGAAGTTTAATTTGTACAGTGCTTAACCATTTGCAAAGTTATCACCCAATTAAAAGTCCAAAGGATTTTGTACAAGCGCAGAGCACTGGGTGGTTTCACTAGAACAGAATGAAAGTAACATGGTTAATGCTTTTCATGGCATACATTCGTTAAGACAGAATTCTCAAAAATGTGGGCAGACTCTGAAAGCCTGAGGTTTTAAACCCTGAACCAATGTCAGAAAATATGTCATTTGTACTGATGATGACGAATGGGCAAGGAAGTGAAATGAGACTACTATTTCCAGAATGTCACACTGCTTTTGCACACTCTCAAATAGGCATCTGCTTGTGTGGGAGACGTGATTCCCTCTCCCCTCCCCACTGTCCTCTAGTATTGTTTAAAAATGACAGAAGAAACAATAGCTAGCTCCACAGAAGTCATCCTCACATGCCAGATGTCAAGTGAGGGCTGGCAACGTTGGGGCAAAATTAAAAGTGATGGAGGGGGAAACAGTGGTATGCCCCTTGGGTGGATAGAAGGCTTCATTAATGTCTGTGATGGAATCATGAACCACAACAGTGAGGCATTTCCGCCTCTGGCCTTTTTTTGGTTTTTGTTTTTTTTAGAATCAGGATCTCACTCTGTCGCCCAGGCTGGAGTGCCGAGGCGCAATCATAGTTCACCACACCTCGAACTCCTAGCTTCAAGCGATCCTCCCACCTCAGCCTCCCAGAGTGTTGAAATTACAGGTGTGAGCCACTGAGTCCACCTGCCTTTTTAAGACGTGTTTGAAAATATCCAGGAGAACAACTCAGAAGTTACAGTTTTAAAACATACCCATTTAGGCAGCTTTGTTTTCCATGTGGAAAGCCCAGGTTGGCTGATATTCCTGGAGGCTTCACGCATCCTGGGAGGCGGCTGAGGCATTCCTTTTCTCCCTTTTAAACAACTGACAGACACTTCACAGCATCTTCCTGGTGGCTGAGTTGATGAGGGATTTTTCCCCTCGTACAGTCCAATTTATGAAAATCAGCAGCTAGCCGGTAGCAGGTTAAGAAGCTCCAGGTGTTGGGGGAAAGAAAGCTCTCCATAATTAGCATTTTCCCATTGAAATGTCATTATATCCCTGAAATATTATAACTTGAGTGTCCTTAATTTTCTACAGATTTTTATTTTGCAGTGTGAACAAGATCCTTAAGCTCAGAGAAGAATCATTTCCTAGGAAAAAGACTAGCAACACAGATGCTCCATGCAACCACTTCTTTTAAAACACCAGTACTTAGACACACAGACAGATTTTTAAACATAATTCTAAGTTCAACAGACCAGACTCACGCACAGTGATGCACAAGAACGGGCTATGTGCCCACCCCCAAAACACTGCAGAAGCGCACTAAGAATGAGTTCTGATGAGCAGGTGTTCCAGGCAGAGAAATGCTTCTAGTCAGAACCGCCCTGAGTTTCAAAAACAGATTTTTAAAGATCAATTTCTAGGTGCATGTTTTTTGTTTTTTGAGATGGAGTTTCGCTCTTGTCATCAGGCTGGAATGCAGTGGCACGATCTCAGCTCGCTGCAACCTCTGCCTCCTGGGTTCAAGCGATTCTCCTGCCTCAGCCTCCCGAGTAGCTGTGATTACAGGTGCACGCCACTGCACCAGGCTAATTTTTTGTATTTTTTTTTTAGTAGAGACGGGGGTTTCACCATGTTGGCCAGGCTAGTCTCGAACTCCTGACCTCAGGTAATCCGCCTGCCTCAGCCTCCCAAAGTGCTAGGATTATAGGTGTGAGCCACCACGCCAGCATTTCAGTAATTTTAATAGAGACGGAGTTTCACCATGTTGGCCAGGCTGGGGTCACGAACTCCTGTCCTCAAGTGATCCACCTGCCTCAGCCCCAAGTAATATATTTTGATGTAGCTTTTTGATGCAAAATCAGATTATTGTACTGAGACAGGAATATTTTGGACTGATCCTTAAAAACCCATAAAATTTTAAGCTGCTTTTTAAAAAACTACCCAAAAATGACATCCATCTGACAACAACCCTTATCCTATACCCAGTGGGTCAGGGCTAGGCTAAATCAAAGAGTTATGGAAATGAGTGGAATACATTGTTTGCTAAATAAAACCAGGGGTTACATTGTGATGAGATGCATCTGGTCAAGCCCTTCATTTTATAGGTGAGATTCAGAGGAGTGGCCTCCCCTGGCTAGGAAGTAAGAGAGCCAAGACTTGCTCATATTTCTTCTCTCTAAATCTATGCCCTTTCCATGGTTTGATACTTCCTATGTATCAATGACATTTTAAATTCCTATTATGTGTAAGGTAGCTAGACTTTCTTTGCCCAGCTGGCTAAGCAGCATTAGCTTGGTTTTTCGTGGGCAAGCCTTATAAAGTCTTCTTCGAATGCACTTGTAGACTCTTTTTCAAATGCATTTGCACGCTAATATGTATATTAGTTTTTTGTAATGTGCATAACAAATTACCACAAACTTAGTGGCTTAGGCAACAGGCATCTACTAGCTCACAGTTTTCTAAGTCAGAAGCCCAGCACATCATGACTG
The DNA here is from genome assembly GCF_009828535.3 of Hylobates moloch. Classification (NCBI taxonomy): domain Eukaryota; kingdom Metazoa; phylum Chordata; class Mammalia; order Primates; family Hylobatidae; genus Hylobates; species Hylobates moloch. Next base: position 21,136,160 of record NW_026652295.1, on the reverse strand, counting down.
GGTTCTCTGCTGAGTGTGTCACAAGGCTGAAATCTAGGTGTTGGACTGAGTTCTCATCTAAAGCCTCTACAGGAAAAAGCCCCTTAAAAGCTCATTCTTGTCATTAATAGAATCCAGTTCCTTGCAGTTGGAGGACTGACATCCCCACTTCCTCGCTGGCTATCAGCTCCTTGGGGCTGCCAGCATTCCTTGCCACACAGCCCCCTCCATCTTCAAGCTCACAGAGGTGCATCTGAATCTTCCTCATGCTAAGAATCTCCAGCTTCTCTTTGCTCAAGCAGCAAGACAAAACTCTCTGCTTTTAAAGGGCTGGTGTGATTAAGTCAGACTCACCTGGATAATCTCCTGATCTTAAGGTCAATTATACCATGTAACATAACTAGTCAAGGGAGTAAATTCATCCCACACACAGTTCCAGGGATTACTCAGGGTGTGTATGCAATACGGGTCTGGGAGAGAATCATGGGGGCCATGTGAGAATTCTTCTTCCACACAATGCTAATAAGGGCATGTTTATATTTCCCCTAACTCTGCCAAATTAGAAAGCAATTATTCTGTCTGAAGTAAGAATGATACAGTGGCATGGGCACAATTTAGAAAGACCCTTCACAGAAACAAGCATTTTCTATGGCTTAAAACTTTCCACTTTAATCAGGGTAGCAACAGAGGTGGAAATCATAAAAACAGATAAAGGAGAACAATCTGGGGATGAGACTGAAATTGCCGAGTGAGACAGTGGGGGTGGGTCTAAGGAAGCAGCTTTCACAACTGAGACATACAACAGACTGTAAGAACATGCTCCAGCCGGGCGCGGTGGCTCACGCCTGTAATCCCAGCACTTTGGGAGGCCAAGGCGGGTGGATCACGAGGTTAGGAGATCGAGACCATCCTGGCTAACATGGTGAAACCCCGTCTCTACTAAATATACATAAAAAAAAAAAATTAGCCGGGCATGGTGGCAGGTGCCTGTAGTCCCAGCTACTCGGGAGGCTGAGGCAGGAGAATGGTGTGAACCCAGGAGGCGGAGCTTGCAATGAGCCGAGATCGCGCCACTGAACTCCAGCCTGGGCGACAGGGCGAGACTCCATCTCAAAAAAAAAAAAAAAAAAAAAAGAACATGCTCCATCAAGATTGTGTTATCTATGTGCCCCACCCTCCACTTTTGAGTTAAAGCATATAGTACTAGTTTCCTCATAGCAGGGACCACATCTACCAACTATCAAGGATAAGTACAATGCCCAGCACATACTTAGCGCTCAATCAACATTGATTCAAATAAACTTGAGGTCAGAGGGGAATGCTGATACATGCTGATGATTCTGCTAAATTAGTCAGTGTTCTCCCCTGCCCCAACAATGAGCACTTAGCCACAAAAAAAGTGAAAACAGAATTGGGAACTTCCTTTTAAAAATGAGTGCTATCTCAGTTCCCTTCATTTCACCCCATCAAAATACTCCACTAAAATAAAACTAAAGGAGTTTCTCAGAATGCAGAAATCTACAAGGACAAGAAGACTGAGAGGACAGCAGCAACAATATCACGAAAGCCAGAAAGCTGATTCATGGTAAGTAACTAGCGTGATTTAGCGTGGATCCTAAATCAGCAGTGAAGAAAGCAGAACCATCCAAAAGCTTCCCAGGACCTCCAAAGTAGGGATTCAGGTGAAGCTGGTGAGCAAGGCAGACTCTCAGGCCCCACGCCAGACCCACTAAATCAGAACATTCAGGTAAATAAATCTCAGACATGCATACTCACTTTATTTATTTACTTATATTTTTCTTTTTTTAGAGACAGGGTCTCACTCTGTCACCTAGACTAGAGGGCAGTGAAGAAATCATAGCTCACTGCAGCCTCAAACTCCTGGGCTCAGGCAATCCTCCTGCCTCAGCCTCCTTAAGTAGCTGGAATTACAGGTTCATGCCACCCTGGCTAATTTTTATTTTTTGGTAGAGATGGGATCTTGCTATGTTGCCCAGGCCAGTCTGGAACTCCTGGCCTCAAGCAATCCTCCAGCCTCAGCCTCCCAAAGCACTGGGATTATTGATGTGAGCCACTGTGCTGGCCCCATATTAAGTAGCACTCATTTTGTTCTCCTCTTTTTCTTTTAGGACTTGTATCAAATTTTCCGTTGTTCCAGGAATTCCAAATTCAAAGAAACAAGAGAACAATAATAGTAATTTTATTTGCCAAGTGTCAGGAATCCAAATGAGAAAATGTCTGTACAGGAGACACACAAATACCACAAATTAGCAAATCCAATTGGATTTTTTTGGGGGGATATTTTTCTGACATTAAATGCAGTCGTTTTATTTGTCATAAATATTGTGTACATCTTTGATTTCTTTTAGATGTTGTGGTAGTGACATTTGCAATTTATATTGCATGTGTCAGATATTGAAAATCAGCTCAAATGACCAATTTGTTTTATATGATAACTTGTAAGTTCTAAAAACTTAGTATTAGTAGTACTTCCTTTCACTGAAGATTTCTTTAAAATTTTAATTGTGTGCCGGGCACAGTGGCTCACGCCTGTAAACCCAGCACTTTGGGAGGCCGAGGCAGGCAGATCATGAGGTCAGGAGTTCGAAACCAGCCTGACCAACATGGTGAAACCCCGTCTCTACTAAAAATACAAAAATTAGTCAGGCGTGGTGGCAGGCGCCTATAGTCCCAGCTACTCAGGAGGCTGAGGCAGGAGAATCGCTTGAACCCAGGAGGCGGAGGTTGCGGTGACCTGAGATCATGCCACTGCACTCCAGCCTGGTGACAGAGACTCCATCTCAAAAAAAAAAAAAAAAAAAAAAAATTAATTGTGGATATATATATATATATCTCTCTATCATAAAATTTACCATTTCAGCCTTTTTTTTTTTTGAGACAGAATCTCCCGCTGTAGTGCGGTGGCACAATCTCAGCTCACTGCAACCTCCACCCCCCGGGTTCAAGCGATTCTCCTGCCTCCGCCTTCCTAGTAGATGGGATTACAGGCACGCGCCACCACGCCCGTATTTTAGCCATTTTTACGTGTACACTTCAGTGGCATTAAGCACATTTGTTCACATAGTTTTTCTATCACCAGCAGCCTGCCACAGAACCCTTGAATTTGCAAAACAAACTCTGTACCCATTAAACAGTAACTCCATTCCTCCACCCCTGCTCCAGGCAACCTCTAAGCTACTTTCCGTTTTTATGAATTTGCCTATGCAAAATATTTCATATTTTTGAGATCATACCATATCTGTCCCTCTGTGTCTGGCTTATTTGAGTTAGCACAGTGTCCTCAGATCCATCCACGTTGTAGCATGTGTCATAATTTCCATCTTTTAAAGCTGAATAATCTTCCATTGTGTGTATATACAACATTTTGTTTATCCATTCATCTATGGATGGACTTCTGGGTTGGTTCTACCTTTTGGCTATTAGGTGGATTTGTTTTTAAACTTTTTTTTCCACATTTTAAAAAGCTGCTTTATTGAGATGATAGAAACTTTTATTTTGGTTTCGGGAAAAAAATATACATCCTTTCTGGAAATATGGGCCTAGGAGTTAACTGCAGGAACTAAGAGGGAGGGAATTATCATGCTTTTGAAATTATAGGTCCTTTAAGACCAAAGCAATAAAAATAGCCACATTCACCTTCCAAGATAACCCATATCTTCGGTTTCCCAACATAGCTGGACTACCCTCATATTCTCAGAGGAATGAGAAAAAAAAGAAAAAATCCTCTCATTATCTACCAGGAAAAAGAATGGAGAGAAAGCCCATCTGAATTAGTGAAAGCACTGAATTACAGATTTTTAGAGCAAAGCAATTTTATTACTTGCAACCTATGGGAAGCTAACAAATTGTCAGAGAAGCCCTAGGCTCCTATTTTAATGAACACGGGAGAATCATATATAATTACCATATCAAGTGCTACTATAAAAATAGAGACTTCTGAAGTACTTGAAGACACTTGAAAACAGTTTATACTCCAGGATTTTTAATACACCACCACAACCACCACCACCACCATCACTAGGACGGTATTACTTAGCTCCTAATTTGCAGCACTGAGAAACGTTTACAAAGCAAAGATAAGCCTTAGCCCAATATTCAGGATGAATGGGTTTTATATAATTTAGAATTTAAAATTCTTTACTATGAACACATTTAAATAGAAAACTGAAAATACTTGAAGGAAAAATAAAAGCAGACTTCCAACTGACTGGTATATTTAAACTAAGTCTAGATAAATACTTAGTTTATTTATTTGCAATCAACGAAATTACTGAGAAAAGAAAAAAGGAAATAATTCCCATGACACAAGACAAGCTCAGGGGAAAGAGAAAAGCAATAACATGACCAAATTCTTGTCATAGGAATAAGTTGATCAAAGACAAAGGGAAACCAGAAAACAATGAAATATCAAAAACCCCAATAAAATCCCTCAAGCTTGATAATGTTTCATGTTGGAAGGTTGTCTATTATTCAGTTCCAATCCTTAACTTCAAAAGTATAGTAAGAAAGAAATGTCTGCAGCTTTGAATTAGTGAATGATAGCATACAAATAAATTCATCCTTTCTCTTTCATTTGTTTTCCCCGAACATTTTCAAATTGACAAGTGCTAGAATTCACCAAGATCATTACTTCCCACCTGGATTTGGTATCCTTAAAGGAGAAAGAAAAAAAAATTCTTTTCTAATTTATGAATATTCTGCAAAGATGCAAATAAAATAAGCCATAAAAATAAGCACAAAGAAAGTCCTCAGCCATAGCACTTCGAGTCTACAGACATGGACAATTCTACATCTTAGAGAGACTGTGAGGGGTCTCATGTGTTAGTTAAAGAGGAAGTGGGCAGAGATCACAGAGGCTTAAAATCCAATTTCCATATCCTCATGGCTCCATCTTGAGAGCTGTGTTCTAAACCCACTTAGGTCTGCAAGCTGTGCTAACTTTGATGTTATCAGCAGAGGACTAGGTCAAGGGAGAACGTGAGCTATGTGAGCTATGGAAAAAAAATGAAAGAGAATCATCAAGGGAGAAAAAAATGAAGTGAGAGCTAACAGACTGCCCCTCATTATTTCTTATCCCTCTGATTTTTGTTTTTATTAAAAGGAGAAAAATAAAGCACATAAGCATCTCAGAGATACTGATTATTCTGCTTAATGAGGCATATATTAAACATCTTTTAATTAACCAAAGAATGGTATTAGAGCCTACTGCATGCTGCAGAGATGAGAATAATCTTTGGAAGTTAAGTTGCCCACCCTCAGAGGGCTTGTATTCTGTTTAGAGACAAAACTCAATGTGCCTCTCCCTGTCCACAGCTCCTTTATGCCTGAGGGCAACCCCCTCAATTTCTTTGACACTCCAGAGTGGTAAGGCTAACATCCTAAAAGCATCTCATCTTGTCCTGGGGGGAACAGTGTCGATTATACAATTGACCCTTAAACAATGTGGGGGTAGGCCAGGCACAGTGGCTCACACCTATAATCCCAGCACTTTGGGAGGCAGAGGCAGGTGGATCGCCTGAGGTCAGGAGTTCCAGACCAGCCTGGCCAACATGGCAAAACCTTGTCTCTACTAAAAATACAAAAATTAGCCAGGCGTGGTGGCGGGCGCCTGTAATCCCAGCTACTCAGGAGGCTGAGGCAGGAGAATCATTTGAACCCGGGAGGCAGAGGTTGCAGTGAACTGAGATTGCACCATTGCACTCCAGCCTGCGTGACAAGAGCAAAACTCTGTCTCAAAAATAAACAAAAAACAATGTGGGGGTGAGAGGCACTGACCACCTTGCACAGTCAAAAACCTACATATAACTGTGACTCCCCAAAAACTTAACTACTGTTGACCAGAAGCCTTGCCAATAAAATAGTCGATGCACTCATATTTTGTATCTCATATGTATTATAGACTGTATCCTTACAATAAAGTAAGCTAGAGAAAAGAAAATCATAAGGAAGAAAAAGTATATTTACTACTCTTTAAGTCAAAGGGCATCATTATAAAGGTCTTCATCCTTGGAGACTGAAACTTAGAAATCTTCACATTGAGTAGGCAGAGAAGGTGGAAGAGGAAAAAGTAAGTGGTCTTGCTTTCTGAGGCGTGGCAGAGGAGGAAGAAAATCTGCCTATAAGTGGGCTCTCGCCATTCAACCGCATGTTGTTCAAGGTCAACCATACTATGAACTCCAGATACCTTAGTCTTGCAAACGAAGGCACTAGCCACAGGCTCAGCTCTCACCTCCAATCATCCTTTGCCTTCTTCACCATTCTGCAAACACACCTTGTGCTTTCTTCCTTCCTTGTCTTTGCACCTTTTTTTTTTTTTTTTTTTTTTTTTGAGATGGAGTCTTGCTCTGTTGCCCAGGCTGGAGTGCAGCGGCGCAGTCTCGGCTCACTGCAAGCTCCGCCTCCCGGGTTCACGCCATTCTCCTGCCTCAGCCTCTCCGAGTAGCTGGGACTACAGGCGCCCGCCACCACGCCCGGCTAATTTTTTGTATTTTTAGTAGAGACGGGGTTTCACCGTGGTCTCGATCTCCTGACCTCGTGATCCGCCCGCCTCGGCCTCCCAAAGTGCTGGGATTACAAGCGTGAGCCACCGCGCCCGGCCTGCACTTTTTTTTATCTTCCTAATCTCCCCTCTGGCCTTCGTACTCCTAGAAAAACCCTACCCACCCTTCAAGAACACCAGTTTAAAGATCACCTCAAAGGCTTCTACAAACCTGTTATTCCTCCCTCCTCTACGTTCCTCTACTAATGATACTCAGAGGGCCACAATACACTGAATAAGAGGAGCTGTCATTCTGCTCAAGATAAATCTGTCTGTGGGCCTGTCAGCAGAAGTGAGTTTTGTTTTGTATACTTCCATCACAAAATGTGATGCAATGTGTTGTGCTCAAAAAACTGTTTGCAGAATCCATTTAAAAACAAACCCCCAAAATGGTGTCTTTCCTTTGCTCTGTGCTGGCAAAGCCTGGCCACCTCCTTGGTTCATGCCCTCGACCTCCACATCCCCTTCTCATCCCCAGCATTTCTGATCTGTGGACAAAGGCTGGGCATTAAGAGATTTTGGAGTCTAGGTCAGGAAATCGATGTTGTGTTTGTTTTTATTTTTGTCTTTTGGGGTTTTTTGGTTGTTTATTTGCTTTTTAGAGTCAAAGTCTCGTTCACTGCAGCCTCAAATTTCTGGGCTCAAGTGATCCTCCCACCTCAGCCTCCTGAACAGCTAGGATTACAGGTGCACATCACCTCATTTAGCTAACTTGTTTTTTAATTTTTTTGCAGAGAGGGGGTCGTGCTATGTTGCCCAGGCTGGTCTTGAACTCCTGGCCTCAAGCATCCGCCTATCTTGACCTCCAGAAGTGCTGGGATTACAAGCATAAGCCACTGCACCAGCTTTTTTTTTTTTTTTTGAGACAGGGTCTCACTGTGTCACCCAGGCTGGAGTGCAGTGGCTCAATCAAAGCTCACTGCAGCCTCTACCTCCCTGAGCTCAAGCAATCCTCCCACCTCAGCCTCCCAAGTAGCTGGGACTACAGGTGCACACCACCATGCCTAACTAATTTTTGTATTTTGTGTTGGGACAGGGTTTTGCCATGTTGCCCAGGCTGGTCTTGAACCTCTAAGCTCAAGCAATCCACCCGCCTCAGCCTCCCAGAATGCTGGGATTACAAGCATGAGCCACTGCACCCAGCCTATTTTTAAGAGCTCACAAGCTGACTCTGATGATCAGCCAAATTTAGAAACCACTGGACTTTCCATACCTTCCATTTTCATTAGTTCTAGGAGTCCAACCCATCGGTTCCTGCTTCCAGATTTCTGCCCATTTCATGATGGGTATTTACCTTCCAGGATAAGCCTACAGCTTCCTGACTCACCATGTTACTTTCTGATTAAGTAATGAGAGATGTGAATTCTTCCTTCATTTATTTTATTTGTTCAACAACAAGTATTTATGTAGCTTCTTTCAACAACTAGTGATACTTGGCTTCATATAAGATTACCCACTAACAATTTGATCTTGAACTCTTTCCTCAAAGGAAGATTTTTTAAAGCATAGAGCAATTATGTATGATTCCAATTCAGGACAAAGTAGGCGGTAACTTACATTTTTAGCTCTTAAGTGGGTGCTCACGGCCATATGTAGCTCCTGAGTGTGGAGATTACATCCCAAATATAGAACAAGGCTCATCTATACAGTATAATTGTGGAATTCTAAGTCTCAGTCTCCAAGCCACAGAAACGAGGGAGCTATTCAGAGAAGTGGATTCCTTTAAGCAAATATTCTATACTTTCCCCCAATCACCATTTTTTTCAATAAATCCGGTTGCAACTGAGAAGACGCCAGGCTCATGTATTCTCCCTTCAAATTCATATATTTCATACTTTCTATTTGGCTTTTTTGGAGGTTTCCTCACCCCAGAAAGGGTGGCTGCTGATCATCTCTTCCTGAACTATTGTTACACTTTCCCAAGTACCCAAGCCCTTGCGTGTGACACGCTTGTGCACCTGGAATCTCAATTAGTTCCAAGCAATATAAATAGAAAAAGTGGCCATTGGTAATGGATATAAAATAAAGTGGCAGAAGGGCAGTTTTCAAGGCAGTGAAAATACAGCTTTGACAATGGACACAGGGAATCGTAACACCCGGCAGGATCTCATTTGGTCTGCACAGAGGAAAGCATGGTGTGTAAACTCCAGACGTATCTAATGCAGAGCACTTGTTCAGAAGCCCTAGTGCAACATCCGGCTTTTGTTCATGTCCATAGGCGTCTCTTAGAAAAAAAGAACCCAAAGCACATAGAGAGGAAGCTGCTAAAACACTGACTTCTAATTAGATCACTAACATCACTGGAGGAAAAGGAAAATGGATCTGTCTACTGTTTCCTTAAAATCCGCTACCGCTTTATCTAAAAGCTATAAATGACAAACATCCTAAATAGTGTACTGTACTTAGGTTCAAAAGTTCAGCAGTATCTGGAGAAGTGGTAGCACCCTCCTCGAGGAAGGACCAACCTGGGGGCTACAGAAGGGTTATTGAACCTGGCTCCTCCCACTCAGACCATCTGCAAAAGCTTAGGTCTTTGCAGCCATTCTGACCTTCAGGCCTAGAGTCGTTACTCAAACTGCACCTGCCCGGGATTAGGTTTCCTGCTAGTGAATGATTGTTTCTTTCCTTTAGTCTGCAAACAGCTGTCACGTGATCAAGTGGCAGGCCGAATGGAGGGAGCTGGCCCCTTGCAAAAGGGCTGAGTGGGACACCAACTTGGGTGATTCATCTCCTTCAAAAACCTGTTCCTGAAATGCTTTTGCATGTTTATATTGCTTCTTGTTTCAGCTCATAGATAATTAAAGCCTGTCAGAGATGGGGCTCTAACCTGGAAAATATACTATCTCTATACTCATTAGGGCTCATAAGGATGAATGGGGCTCATTGTCTTTCCCTTTTCCCTTTGACCCCAATGATTCCTAAATCTATGGTTTATAACCTTGCAAAAAAATAAGGGAAAACTTGAAAAGGAATGCACTGTCTCCCTGTAACAAGAGATTACAGTTGCATGGCAGAAATCAGTTACACCTGCTTGCTAGACATTTTGCTAATCCAAATAATATGTCCACAGCATGCGTAAAATAACCTTGGACATGTTGACAGTAATGGAATAAAGTCTTAGAGGCATTTTCACTCAATAAACATCTTGTGGAGGAGGGGGATTTACATAACATTTGTACATGTTATTAGCAGATTCTACCCAAGAGTACACTGGCATGCAAGGAAGTGATTAGAGTTATTCACAAGCAAAGTTAAATATTACAAGAAAAGGGAAGGTTATTCTAGCCAAACTTTCTAACAATAAAGAATCACGGCTTTCCCTCAAAAGGACAGTTCTATATTTAATTTAAAGAAAACACACAGAGCTATATCTATCCGAAATGCTTCCCAATGATTAATCGAAACAGTATTCCTTCTTGGATCAGAGTGAAGCAGTAGGAATGGAGAGCTGTCAAACCTTCCAGACCTCTAGGCGTCCAAAATCAATGCAGAGGTTAGAGTGTTGCTTGGCAGTGGTTTTCCTCCTGAGAATTTCACTCCTGCATATCAAGAATGCTATTGGATTTTTCACACACACACACACACACACACACACACACACACACACACACACACCTTGGACATGCCACAAGTGTATTCCTCCTGCTGAAACACAATTATATGGCTAACAGATCAGGTGAGCATGCATTAAATGGAAAAGCAGGCAGGTTTAAATTGGACTGCAGAGTTATCACAGGTAGAGAAAAAAAATTAGTTTATAAGAAAATAAAAAAGAAAGCACTCCTTATTACTCACCCACATCCCTCACCTTCCCCTGTGCCAGCATTGGCCCTGGGCTTACTAGGATGTTTAAAGGCCGACAGGAAGAAATCCTCATCTACAGCCTTAGCACTTAATGTGGGTAAATGTCAACTGTTGGTACCCAGGTGTTAAATAGTGTCTGCCTTTACTTTTAAGTAATAAGACAAGATAGGCTGAATACTTGTGGGTGACTATTGCTTTGCTCAAGTGAACACTAAAATGACTCTGAACACATGAGAAACATAATAATTCTTTGAAAATGTCCTGACTGAAGCACCTCATTTTAGATTACAAAATGGATTTCATACATTTCAGCTAGAAAGAAAGAAAGAAAGAAAGAAAGAAAGAAAGAAAGAAAGAAAGAAAGAAAACAGGCGGATCAGTTTATTTTCTGAGCACAGTATTAATGACATGATGACATCACCAACAGCCAATCAGAAAGCTCTCTGGTGTCTGGTGTTCTAACACCATTTCATATTTATGGATAAGCACCAGAAGGGTGTCAACCCTAAGCTGCATTTCCCTCCCTACTCACTTCTAAATAAAGTGCTTGCTTTCATTCAGCAGCCAAACTAACAAAAAAAAAAAAGCCCTCACAGTAGCTCTTCCTCCTCATCCCAGCCTGTTTCTGACAATTCTGAAACAATAAGTGGAAGGAGGGGGAGACTGGCTGGAACTTTGTGTCACCGCTTCCTGCAAAGCAGCTAAAGGCATTCTGGAGCTTCTGAAAAGTCCTCATTGACAAGCCAAAGCCAAGGCTTCATCTGCAAAACCCCTAAGAGCAGACAAAAGGGAGATTATTTGCAAAAGGCAGGTTAGGGGTGTCTGTATTCAGGAAATGGATGAAATTGTTTTTCCCCTCCCAACCATTTTTAAAAATTATTATTTACTCCTAGTACTTCCTCACCCTCTAAAGCACTTTTGAAGAAGAGAGTAAGTTAACCTTGCCCAGGTTAATCTGAGGCCAGTGCAGCCCGAACAGTTCATAAGTTCAGTTTCCCACTCCTAGACCAATGGAGGTCAAGGGTCACCAATGCACCCCAGGAACAGGACAATAGGGACGAAACTGTCACATCAATGATGGCACTCTGTTCTCAAGGCTGGTGCTAATTGCTGGGCTGCTGGGAGATGTAATGGCCAGAGCAGGCGTAGGGCCCACATTTATTTTTGGTTTGATATCAACGATCTGTATTGAACAGAAATTAATAATGCATTTCAAATTCGAGGCGGCACAAAGGAGGTGTCTGTAGCATCCATGAAAAGTCCCTGCCCTAGACAACCACTCCACATTTCTGGCTCTTACAATTCTCCCCAAACCTCATCTACAGATGAATATAGCCCTTTTCTTTTTCCACATCCCAAACCATCTGATGCTGTAGCAGGATCTCTGGATCAAGCTCAAAAACCAGAATTATAACATGTAATAAAGATGCTTGGCCATGCTGCAAAGATGACAGAATTTGGCATGCTGGCCTGGAGCCAGAGTGACAGATCTTCAGCTGATGTTCCTTTTCTACAGAGTTAACAATGTACAAGGAGAAGAAAATTAATAATCTGTTCAGAGCAAGTTCAATGTCTACAAGCTTCCTTTGGTTTGCCTCTCATGAGCTCCCCACCCCACACTTTCCCGGATGCCAAAAACAGCCAGTTGAAATGACTGTAGCCTGTCCCTTTTCCTAATTAACTTGGTTCAAAGGTAAACTATTAAATAGATTCAAAGAGGGAAAGAGAAGAATTGGGATCCTCACTATTTGGGGGCTATATAATTAGAATCACCTAATTTCTTTCATATGCGCCATCTGAGCCAAAGCATAAAGATGCCCCCACCGCATGTGAAAGCGTACATATTTTACACACAACCCACACACACACACACACACACACACACACACACACACTCTTCTACCTGCCGAGTCCCTATACAAATCAGAAAGATCACAATATAAAGAAGAGACAGTTGTGTGTGAAGCAAAGAAGAAAGAACTCTGACCTCAGACCTCTAAATCCTTAGGTCATCTGGGGCTTAGGAGAGGGAGGGAAAAAATTGTGTCTTTGTTAGATGCCTTATTTTAAAAAGGCACAAGAGGGGAGGAAAAAAAAGAGTTTCTTTTGTCCCTTATGCTAAGCAATGGGTGTTGTCATTTTGAAAGTTATACAAATTCACAAGACAAAATAAAAAGCCAGACATAAAAATCTGAGCACTCAACAAAAAGGAACAAATTAAAATGCAGTATGCTGGTATCATAAATCCAAAAATAAATATGTGGGCAAATGTTTCTAAAGGGCACTCTTCCCAATGCTCTTTCCTAATGCAAATGAAATCCAGTCCAAAACCTACCTATTAGAAGGCCTTCTTATTACTCTCTAATCTTGGTGCTCCATGTGAGCTGGCAGAAGGAAGAACTAATTTGGATCATCCAAAAATCATTTACATTTGGTTTTGGTTGCATTATATGAGGTTGGTAAGTTGGCTACAAATTTCCCTCCCTAATTAAGTTTACTTTAGAATAATTTTAAATTTTATATTCCCTCCACACAAGACAAGTAACAACTGCAGACAGTGGCTGGCTAGCAACAGCAAAAAGCCAATCATGGATTTTTTTTTTTTTTAATTGTCATAGATAAGTTATCTGCACACAGCTAATCACGGTGACAGAATTAGCCTCAGCGCAGGATGCCAGTGTTGGGAAGCATCCAGAGACCTAGATTTGCCAATAATGTCATGTATGTGCAAACAAAGGTGTGATGAGGTATGGCCAGGTGTGAGACCCACTGGGTGGAATACCATTCATCAAAGAGATGTCTTTCACTCATTATAACCACACCCCTTACTTCATGTTCCATCCGCATAACCCTGAGCCTTCCTCCAGTTCTTCAAAGACAGGGCTGTTGTTTATATTTCTTAGGATCTTCAACTCCCATCCAACCTACATATTTACAACACACCCACGCTCAGAAAAGTCAGAAATGGCATGGAGAATCTAGGCTCCAATTCTGATTCCACTTAGACTATATCATAAATTACAAGGCTATCTGGAGACTAACCGCCTAGTGATTGGACCCAGTAGACACACGTGAATCAGGGCTAAGATTCTATTATTTAGAAAAAGTACAGAAATCCCTCATTGTCTCTGTTTAGTATCATAGGATCTGCTTCCTTTGCCATCTTTATTTTGAATTCTCTTTCTTCAATACAGGTTGAGTATCCCTTATCTGACCTGCTTGGGACTAGAAGTGTTTCAGATTTTGGATTTTTTCAGATTTGGGAATGTTTGCATTATATATTTACTAGATGAGGATCCCAAGTCAGAAAATATGAAATCCAAAATGCTCCCACGAGGCTGGGCGCAGTGGCCTCCCACCACTTTGGGAGGCCGAGGCAGGTGGATCACCTGAGGTCAGGAGTTCGAGATCAGCCTGGCCAACATGGCGAAACCCCATCTCTACTAAATATACAAAAAAATTTAGCCAGGCATGGTGGTGGGCACCTGTAATCTCAGCTACTCAGGAGGCTGAGGCAGGAGAATCGCTTGAACCCGGGAGGCAGAGGTTGCAGTGAGCCAAGATCATGCCATTGCACTCCAGCCTGGGCGACAAGAGTAAAATTCCATCTCAAAACAACAACAACAACAACCAAACAAAACAATGCTCCCATGAGCATTTCCTTTGAGCATCACATCAGGGCTCAAAAAGTTTTGGATTTTGGAAGCATTTTACATTTTAGATTTTCCACTTTGGGATGTTGAACCCGTAATACCAAGGAGCTGGTACGTAAGCTATCTTGCATAGTGTCTTTTTTACTCTTTTTCATCTCACTCAGGCTTTTGTTTTTTCATTCAGATCAATCCAATGTTATGTTTTCTTTTTATGTAATCCCTTGTGAAGAATGCAGAAGCATCCTGTATACCTCTGAAATTCATGAAGGAAAATTCAGGAAAGAAAAGTGTGGCCAGGCGTGGTGGCTCACGCTTGTATCTCAGCACTTTGGGAGGCGGAGGCGGGCTGATCACTTGAGGTTAAGAGTTCGAGACCAACCTGGCCAACATAGTGAAACCTCGTCTCTACTAAAAATACAAAAATTAGCTGGGCATGGTGGTGCACACCTGTAATCCCAGCTACTCAGGAGGCTGAGGCAGGAGAAAAACTTGAACCTAAGAGTCAGAGATTGCAGTGAGCCGAGATTACACCACTGCATTCCAGTCTGGGCAACAGAGCAAGGCTCCATCTCAAAAAAAAAAAGAAAAGAAAAAAATAAAAGTATGCATATGGAAATATGCATATGAGAACAATATTATAAAGAACAACTGTCTTTCTTTACCTGCCCCCACCCCAAGTAAAATTTCCTATAATCCTCACCATCAAGAAAAGAGTATGATTTGAGACAAATCAATAGTCAAATCAAATACAAGTATTAGTTTCATTGTTCATTTGAAATGTACAATGGCAATGAATAAAGCTTTGAGAGTTTAGGAAAGAAAATTTGTTTTGTTTTGTTTTGTTTTGTTTGAGATGGAGTCTCTCTCTGTCACCAGGCTAGAGTGCAGTGGCTCACTGCAACCTCTGCCTCCCAGGTTCAAGCAATTCTCCTGCCTCAGCCTCCTGAGTAGCTGAGACTACAGGCATGTGCCACCACGCTCGGCTAATTTTTGTATTTTTAGTGGAGACGGGGTTTCACCATGTTGGCCAGGCTGGTCTCAAACTCCTGACCTCAAGTGTTCCACCCGCCTCAGCTTCCCAAAGTGCTGGGATCACAGGCATAAGCCACCACACCCGGCCTGAAAAGTTTTAAATCTCATTTAAAAAACTCGTTTTTGCATGCCTCCAAAATTTTGTTAGGGAGGGAATGGGGAGATGCATATTTAAGTTACTGTGAATCACTCATCTTCTTATAGACAACACGTGATCAACTGCTAGTCGTCATTACAGAAAGAAGACATAGAGAAGACAAACCAAAAGGCAAAATTATAAAAACAGAGTAAAGCCAAGGCCACAGAATAAAAAGAATACATGGATTAAGACATCCCTAAAGCATGGCCTCCTGTTCTAAGAAGTTTCCTCTAGTTTGACAGGAGGCAACTTTATCCCTGTTCCTTGAATAAACAATGGAAACTTGACCCATTTGCAAAGCTAGAAGAGTAGACATGTCTGGGCCTTACCATTTATCCAACATCCTGTCCCCCAAAACAGGAAGTTAATCACAGAGCTGAGGAACTACTTTATCATTTTCAAAGGAAAAAGACACAGAACTCGAGAGTTAACTTCTTATTCTGAAACAATATGCTTCAAGATAATCAAGTTATTCATTCTGTTTATAAGGACCTAAATTGGTTCTTATAAACATTTCATCTAAGCAGCTTGCATCTCACTCAATATGTTTTGGTTTCCATGTAAAAATAAGGTCTCATAATGGCAGCAGCAGATTCATATTCTCTCTCTTGTAGTCCCAGTTACCCGTATGTGTCAGCAGAGAACATCTACAACATCAATTATGGTTGAGATTAAAGGAGGACATGGCTATGTCAGCATCATGGATTATGTTTTTCACACACAGGAGAAGACAGAAATAAATGAGTATGAATGGAATATTATTTAACCCTGGAAAAGAAGGATAGCCTGCCATTTGCAACAACATGGATGGACGTAGAAGACATTAAGCTAAGTGAAACAAGCCAGACACAGAAGGACAAATATTGCATGATCCCACTTTTATAAGGAATCTGAAATATTCAAAGTGGTAGAACCAAAGAGTGGGAAGGTGGTTTCCAGAATAGTTGCTGGAGGAGGGAGAAATGGGGAGGAGTGATTCAAAAGGTAAAAGTGTTTATATGCAAGATGAATAAATTCTGGACAAAACAGGGCCTCTAATTAACAATAATGTTTTATTATACCTAACAGTTTGCTAAGAAAATAGAACTTACGTTAAATGTTCTTACCACAAAAGAAAAAAAATTTTAGAAATTTAAAAATAATTGTAGTGAGCCAAGATCGTGCCATTGCACTCCAGCCTGCGTGACACAGCAAGACTCCATCTCAAAAAAAAAAAAAAGAAAAAGAAATTTAAAAATAAATCAATAAAAATAGCAGAGGAAACTTCTGAAAGTGTTAAGTTTATAGCCTTGATTGTCAAGGCTATACACTTCTCCCCAGATTCATCAAGTTGTACATGAAATACATAAAACATTTTGTTCTCAATAAAATGGTTAAAAAAAAAAAGTGAGTATGGAAAAGGACCAGCATGGTAAAGGCAGGTTAAAAAGCCCACTGATTTCCTAACATGCATACAGTGGTCCATAAATCTAATGTCCTAAAGCCAGCCTGGTTTCCCTGTTATCTGGGCTCTTTGGTTCTCACATTTTCTCTAATTATAGTTAAGCCACTAAATTTGGAGAAAAGACTAGGATGTGAATTTCTTTCTTTTTTGTTTTTTTCTTTTGTGTTTGGAGACAGAGTTTCACTGGAGACAGAGTTTCACTCTTGTCACCCAGGCTGGAGTGCAACGGTGTGATCTTGCTCACTGCAACCTCCGCCTCCCGGGTTCAAGCGATTCTCCTCTCTCAACCTCCCAAGTAGCTGGGATTACAAGTGCATGCCACCACACCTGGCTAATTTTTGTGTTTTTAGTAGAGAAGGGGTTTCACCATGTTGGCCAGGCTGGTCTCAAACTGATAACCTCAGGTGATCCACTCACCTCCGCCTCCCAAAGTGCTGGGATTACAGGCCTGAGCCACAGCACCCAGCCTAGGATGTGAATTTCATAAAAACATAAAATAATTACTAAAATACTTATTTATCCACGCATATAATCCCAACTAAAAACCATCGAACTGTAGGAATCTAAGAGACCTAGTCATGGCATTCATACAACTTAATTGTTCGGTACAAAAAAGATATCTGTGTATGAAAGTTATCTTCTGAATTACTGAGGGGGAGAAAAATAATCCCAGGTCACACTCAGAGGCCGGCTAATGTTTGCCCACAAATCATCACACTGTAATACGAACAGCCAGTTGTCTGCACAAACAATTCCTCTAATCATTTGCCTCCTCTAATAGTCCAAAAAATCAGATATTAATACATTCTCAGATACAAAGTGAAAGAGGCTAGGTGCATTGGTTTATGCCTGTAATCCCAGCACTTTGGGAGGCCAAGGTGGGAGGATCGCTTAAGGCCAAGACCTCCAGATCCGCCTGGGCAACATAGCAAGACCCTGCCTCTATAAAAATTAAAAATAAATAAATAATTAGCTAGGCATGGTGGTGCACACCTGTAGTCCCATCTACTCAGGAGGCTGAGGCAGGAGGAACACTTGAGCCCAGGAGTTGGAGGCTGCAGTGAGCTATGATGGCACCACTACGTTCCAGCCTGGACAACAGAGACCCCATCTCAAAAATAAAGTAAATTAAGATAAAATAAAAGAAGCTTACATTATATTAACAATACTTTGTTATCCATTAAGTATTTGTGACGGTTTTCTTAAAATCGGGGTCACATTTTGAATAACAGAAGAAAAACTCACATATTGAAAGAAATATTAATGCCAATCAATGACATTCTCAGGGTTGCTCATAAGGCTGTGCAAGATGTCCCCCTACACAATCACGCCCAATCCAGGGCGGGAGTAGGGACACACAACCAGCCCTCACCTGCTTGCCAAACCACATACCCTGAGGCCAAAAGGAACACCTTTTTCTAATTCATTACAGTTTTTTGCAACTCTGTAACTTAAACAGCATAACCGTTCGTTATTGAGTTGCTGAGGATTATAAATGTATATACATATCTGCAGATTATAAATGTATATACATACAGGCATATATATTATATATGTGTATGTATGCACACACGTGTATATACAAATTATGTATTACTTCATTATCTATCAACCTGCACCCATCCGCTCAAATGTTGTAGGGCATGCATGTGAAACCTGAGCTTTTCACTTAGTACCTAGCAGACTCTCTACAAACAGTTCCTCCGCCTGGACTACTTGGAGTAAGGAAGAAGGGAAAGAAGAAAATACACCCAGAAGGCTGGGCGCGGTGGCACACGCCTGTAATCCCAGCGCTTTGGGAGGCCAAGGTGGGCAGATCAGGAGTTCAAGACCAGTGTGGGCAACATGGTGAAACCCTCTCTCTACCAAAAATACAAAAAATTAGCCGGGAGTGGTGGCGCTCACCTGTGGTGGTCTCAGCTAGTCGGGACGCTGAAGTGGGAGGATTACTTGAGCCCTGGAGGCGTATGCTGTATCACACCACTGCACTCCAGCCTGGGTGACAGAGTGAGACCCCATCTCAAAAAAAAAGAAAAAAAAAAAAGAAAGGAAGAAAAAGAAAATACACCCAGAAGAGGTGATGAAAATGGAGAGAATATGGCGAAAAGAGCCAATATGAGGTAAAAAGAGGAAGAACAATAGAATGAATCTCTCTGAACACTGTAAAGGGAAGAAAAGGCTGGCCGACTTCACCCTCACAAGGTTATCTTTAGCTTTCATTCCATTAACCTGCGGGCTAAGTCATTTGGGTGATTTAAGTATGGAGTACTAAAGAGGCCAGAGCCATGGGTTCATCCATATGTGAATCATGCTGTTTCTGTTGCAAGGCCATAGATTTTGTGCTTAACTCAAATTAGCATCTTGCATATGCTTCCTGCCAGTAACAAGGGAGGTCGGAGCCAGAGAATGGGGATGTATCTGCACAAATCAATCATCATTACCGCAAGGAAAAAAAATTCTCTAGGTATCTGCTCTCCCTACAGTGGTCCTTGAGGATCAATGTTACATGGGGATGAAGGAACATTTTTAAATGAAGATTGTAGCAGCTCGATGGCCAGTCCCGTGCTGTACTGCACCCTCATCGATATGCCTCATTTCTCTTGCTCTGAGGTTGGAGGAAAGGGACCCGCTTGAGGTTTTAAGCATTTGCATATTTATATTGAGTTCATTATCATGGGCCCCAAACATTTTTGCTTCCCCGCAGGACATTTAGATAAACAAGGCTAGAAAATTATCCTAAAATTGAGAAGAAAATGTTTTCTAATGTTCAAACAGACACCCTTTGAAATTAAATATCACTCACATTCACACTCTGTTTTTTCTGCAAACTCCTGGAGTGATTGCCTTATATTACAGTCTAATGTCCCTGAAGTATTAAGTAAACCAAGCAGTTTGGGTAGTGTAACAACAATAATCACTAGCTTTGCTTCTTTATTAGTGGCTTTATAGAGAAACTACATTTTTTTTAAAATGAAAAAGTTTGCTTCAGGCTCAATTCTTGCATACCAAGCTTCAGTTTGTGGTGAAATTTAACAGTCTCGTTATAAACCCTCGAATGTTGGGAATTACGATGATGGAAATGCTGACACAACATTAGCCACAGCTGGCACTGCAAAAATGCTTTTAAATACGTAGACTCTCCCCTATGAAGTCAGTCCCTAGAGCCTAGAACTTTGTGATTTTAAACCATTAAAGTGAAATCGTCTGGCCGGGCACGGTGGCTCATGCCTGTAATCCCAGCACTTTGGGAGGCAGAGGTGGGCGGATCACGAGGTCAGGAGATCGAGACCATCCTGGCTAACACGGTGAAACCCCGTCTCTGCTAAAAATACAAAAAATTAGCCAGGCGTGGTGGCAGGCGCCTGTAGTCCCAGCTACTCCGGAGGCTGAGGCAGGAGAATGGCATGAACCTGGGAGGCGGAGCTTGCAGTGAGCTGAGATAGCACCACTGCACTCTAGCCTGGGCGACAGAGCGAGACTCCGTCTCAAAAATAAAAATAAAAAACAAATAATAAAAAAAAATAAAGTGAAATCGCCAAGAGTGAAAACCATGGGGAAGACTGGAATCACAGACTTCTAACTAAAGGCATTCAGTATTGACTACGAAAAGTTCTAAAAAGCACTTGCCAAACTTGTTTCTAAATTATCAGAGGAAGGAGAGAAATAGGAAGCATTCACGTAAGGAAAAACTTGATAGTGCCACTTGTCATAATGAAAGAAAGAGACAGAAACAGAAAGAACCTGTGATATCTGACACTCAGAGGTCAATGGCTAAACAAAGACATCAGTCTATTTGTGTTAAATTTTGTGTTTTTGTCAATTTAAATGTGAATGCATGGAAAGGAAGGAACTGCATGGAAAATGACTATTAGACAACAAAGCTAGAATCTCCTTAGAGAAGATACCCCAACCCAAATAAATTATACACTTCAAAGACTAGGGTATGTGTATTCTTTAAGGAAAAAAAATGCAGAGCCAAGTAAAAACCAATTGGTTTGGGGTCTTAATAATCAATAGATCTCAAAGATGCAATTTCTATAAACCACACAAATTTTATAGACTGGCAGCTGTTTAACCTTTTTTTTTACCGTATCATAAACTATATCATTAGTCTTTTTCAGGCACACCTTTGTCCCAAGGCTGGACTAAGCAACAAGAGGGATGTTGGCCAGGCGCCATGGCTCACACCTGTAATTCCAACATCTTGAGAGGCCAAGGTGGGCAGATCACCTTAGGTCAGGAGTTCAAGACCAGCCTGGCCAACATGGTGAAACCCCATCTCTACTAAAAAAAAATACAAAAATTAGCCGGGTGGTGGTGGATGCCTGTAATCCCAGCTAGTCAGGAGGCTGAGGCAGGGAGAATAGCTTGAACCCTGGAGGTGGATGCTGCAGTGAGCCAATACCAAGCCACTGCACTCCAGCCTGAGTGACAGAGCAAGACTCTGTCTCCAAACAAAAAAAAGCAAGAGGCATGCTATATGTCTGAAAGTGTATAGGTTTCCCACACCACACCCCAATTAAGCTTATTCAGCAAAGATATGGAGCTACAACAGAACTACATTATCTTCAATAATTAAAACTATCATATCTAAAAGGAGTCCTGAATATTATGGGAGTAAAATTCACTTAGAAACCAGGAGAAGAAGCCCACATATATATCATCCTGTATGTGGACATTCTGTGTATTCTCTGGGCAACAATCTCTACCACTTGAATGGCTTCAACTACCATCCATATGTGAATGATTCCCTAATGCTTATCTCTAGGAGATGGTGCTCCTAAACTCAATCATATCTGTATATACCCAATCTCCACTGATAGGTATGACAGGAAACTAAATGTCAGCATGCCCAAACCAGAAACGACAGACTAGCCACCCACCCCACTGAAATCCCCAACTTGATAGATGATAACACCATTTACCTAGCAAAAACCATCCTTTGTTATCTTTAATCTAGCTTTATTCTCTTTTATTCTGCCAATGCTATCACTACATTGTATCATTTTACTTCATAATAACTCCTCTCACCCATGTCTACCACATACCATGCTGTATTTCATCTAAATTTTTCAACTAGAACATTACAATAGAAACTTCACTGGTTCTCAGCTGTGGTCTGAAGCTCCTTCAAGCTGCCATTGAAGTCCTATTAGAGTTTTGTTTTTTAGGGGTTTGTTTTTTTTGATACGGAGTCTCACTATGTCACCCAGGCTGGAGTGCAGTGGAGTGATCTGGGCTCACTGCAATTTCTGCCTCCCAGGTTCTAGCAATTCTCCTGCCTCAGCCTCCCAAGTAGCTGGGATTATGGACATACACCACCACACCCGGCTAATTTTTCTATTTTTAGTAGAGATGGGGTTTCACTATGTTGGTCAGGCTGGTCTCGAACTCCTGACTTCAGGTGATCTACCCATCTCGGCCTCCCAAAGTGCTGGGATTACAGGTGTGAGCCACCACGCCCAACCGAGAGTATTATTTTTTAACCCTAAAACCTGTTCATGTCCCTCCATTTCTCTAAATTTAGAGAAATTCTATAGCAGTGCATTCTCAAATGTTAGTGGGATAAGAGTCATGTGTAGGTTGGGGGCCTGGCGTGGTGGCTAACACCTGTAATCCCAGCACTTTGGGAGGCCAAGGCGGGCAGGTCACCAGAGGTCGTAAGTTTGAGACCCGCCTGGCCAACATGGTGAAACCCCTCTCTACTAAAAATACAAAAAATTAGCCGGGCGTAGTGGCGGGCACCTGTAATCCCAGCTACTTGGGAGGCTGAGGCAGGAGAATTGCTTGACACGGGAGGCAGAGGCTGTAGTGAGCCGAGATTGCGCCACTGCACTCCAGCCTGGGTGATAGAGCAAGACTCCATCTCAAAAAAAAAAAAAAAAAAGTCATGTGTAGGTTGGGGAGAGGGTGACATAAGATAGATTCAAGTCTCCCATAAGGAATTCAGTAGTTCTAAAATGGGCCCAAGAACCTGAAGTTTGAAAATGCTCTCCAAGTGATTCTTTTTTTTTTTTTTTTTCGGAGTCTCGCTCTGTCGCCCAGGCTGGAGTGCAGTGGCGCAATCTCGGCTCACTGCAAGCTCCGCCTCCCGGGTTCACGCCATTCTCCTGCCTCAGCCTCTCCAAGTAGCTGGGACTACAGGCGCCCGCCACCACGCCCGGCTAATTTTTTTTTTTTTGTATTTTTAGTAGAGACGGGGTTTCACCATGGTCTCGATCTCCTGACCTCGTGATCCGCCCGCCTCGGCCTCCCAAAGTGCTGGGATTACAAGCGTGAGCCACCGCGCCAGGCCAAGTGATTCTTATGTAGATAGTTTGAAGGGCATACTTCAAGGACTATAAAATACATAGCTCCTTTTAATAGTATACAAGGTACTTCAAGATCTAGGCAGGGGTTTTCAAGCCTATCAATCCCAAGTCCCTTTTTATAACACACTTTTCTGTCTTGAAATAAAAATCATAAGTAGTATATAACCTACCTGCGTAATAATTTCTAAAAGTAAATCAATATAATATCTTAAGTATAGAAGAAAAAGGGTGGAATGGAATTGATAATAACATAACTTGTCGTTTTTACATATTGGCACAAAACTGCAAGAGAAGACACCGTGAAGTAGCTGAGCGCATGGAATCACTGTGAATACAACAGCTCCAAACACACATCCACACAGTATGTTTTATTAATCATTCAAATTTCCAAAATGGTGTGGCCACGGCTGACACAATTTCTCTAAATTGTGAACAGTATTTAGTAAAGGTCCACATAAAACGATGTGCAATCTTTCCCCAATTGACCAAGTAGTTTTATTCCTGGAAAATTCAGTGTGCATTAAGCCTGGCAACAAACACTTTGTACCTGTATGTAAAACAAAGTTAGGTTCTAGCTCAAACTCTTATAGACAGGTTCTGTAATTAACTTTACATAAATGTCTGTTGAGACGCTTGAGAATAATCGTGTTAAACACACGACAATTCTTCATGTGCAGAACTATCTTGTGCATTGCATCATACCTGCTGCCTGGGCTTTGCTCATTCAATGCCAGAAGCGCCTTCCAATCACTGTGACCAAAGAAAGTATTGCATGAGTTTCCAGAACACCCCCAGAGTGTACAACTTCATCTCCCAAACAATCTAGCGTCCAGCTCAATCATATGAACAATTTTAATTTTTTTTTTTTTTTTTTTTTAAGACACAGTCTCGCTCTGTCGCCCAGGCAGTGGTGCAGTCTTGGCTCACTGCAACCTCCACCTCCTGGGTCCAAGTGATTCTCCTGCCTCAGCCTACTGATTAGCTGGGATTACAGATGTGTGCCACCATGTCCGGCTAATTTTTGTATTTTTAGTAGAAACAGGGTTTCACTATGTTGGCCAAGCTGGTCTCGAACTCCTGACCTCAGGTGATCCACCCACCTCAGCCTCAAAAGTTGCTGGGACTACAAGCGTGAGCCACCATGCCCAGCCTCCAATTTCATTTTAAAACCTTGCAAATGTGTATTGACTCTATAGTTCTTAGCCAAAATGCCACTTCCTGAATCCAGTTTCCCTTGACCCTCCCAGGCCACACACTGGGCTCCTTCCTCTTGCTCTCATGGTCTTGTGTGCACAGCACCATAGCAATACCATCACTGCCATCCCATGACTTGGCATGATGACATTCTTCCCTCCTTTGGGTCTTAGCATATGGCAAACAGTAGATAGATTTAACAAGTATTTTTGAATAATTTATTTAATAAATTCCATCCCCATCCATCTTATCCTACCTCTTCTATCCTAGCAGGGGAGGGCAAGGCAAAAGATAATTAAGAGAAAGAGGAATGATCAATCCTGGTGTGTTCTTGTGGCTCCACGGACCCAGACAACACTGTCTTTTCCCGTTCTTCTATGAGTAATGATAGCTGTGTTCCTTCCACTCCCAAAATATGGTGAAATCTGCTGGGGGAGGCCAGGGGGCAAGAGGGAAAGTCATGTACACAAGTTAGCCACTTCCTGTGAGATGGCAGCCAAAGACTTCCAGGTAATGATTGACACCGAAGACGAAGGTTTTCCTGACTGTGGGAAAAGTTGTTAGCAAAAGGCTACATACACAAAGCTATTCAACCACAAGGCTGGAAGAGAATCAAAACAAGCCAAGCTTAATTAGAGCTGAAGATTTCCCAGCTGGGATCCATGTTAGGGGTTGAGCTCCAAAAGCCATCACTGAGGAGGCAATTCCTTCTCAAGCAGGACAGGCTCCGAGGCCACCAGAGACAGAGCAGGGGAGTTTTTTTAATCTTTCATATAATCCAGCATTCTCAGCTTTTGTACTTTTTTTGTTTCTTTTTTAACTTAAACTCTAGGCACTGGTGAAACCCCATGCTTCCCGCTCCCTGCTCCTCAACTCCCCTCCCCTTCCATAAATTAAATTAATGAGGAGTTTTCTAAAAGAGTACATTCTCTTAAAGGCTCTGTTATTCTGAAGTTAATGGCTCTGACATGTAGCCAGGCCAAATAGTCACAGGCAGCAATAACTCTTGCAACAGCTCCCAAACTTACCCTCAAATGTCACCGAGTCCTACCCTGATCTTTCTTCCCCTTTGATTATCACTGGTTGCCTTTCTTCCTCCCCTCACATTTTATAGCAAACTCGAATACATCAAAGAAACTAGTTAAGGATGCGAAGATTGAGAAACACATTCAATCTTAATGTTATGATCTTGTCGTTTCCGTCCCACAACTTGTCTTTAAAAGAAAAGGACAAGTATAAATGTGATGCCACACAGAACAAAACAACAACAAACATTTAAAGGAACAAGAGGGAGGAACCTTTCTAAATGCCAGCATGCTAATCTCTTACTTAGCACGCACTTACGGCAAGGATTGTGTTGGTCGTTATGTGTGATAGGTAAATAATTTTTACATGATAAGTAAGTGGACGTGTCTGCAAGGAAGATCATCAAGCTAACTCAACAGAAGCAACTGCTTCAAATCACCTTCCTAAACTAACTCGCAGTGTGGTAATGATCAAAAAGGTGTAAAAATAAAAATAAAACTGCAGGAGGACCTGATTCCAACATACATAATGGGTGCAAGGTCAGAATAAGCATAGTGATATTTATTCAACTTCTTAAGCTTCAAAGGCAAAAAAAAAAAATAGATACATGTTTATAAACCAGCTCTTTTATCTTGAAAATAAAATGTAAAATATCACTTTCTGGATAAAATGGTTCCAAATTCTTATATCCACAATTTGATCTAAAAAACTGGGCTGATATACAAAATTTTAGTATATATGCTCAAAAAAAGTAGGGGAAGAGGAAAACAGAAAAACATAAAGAAAAGAAAAAAGGGGGTGGGCACAGTGGCTCACACCTATAATCCCACCACTTTGAGAGGCCAAGTTAGGAGGACTGCTTAAGCCCAGGAGTTTGAGACCAGCCTGAGCAACACGGTGAGACCTGTCTCTACAAATAATAAAAAAAAACTTAGTTGGGCATGGTGGTACGCACCTGTGGGCCCAGCTACTCAGGAGGCTGAGGTGGGATGATCACTTGAGCCCGGGAGGTCAAGGCTGCAGTGAGCAGAGATCACATCCCTACACTACAGCCTGGGTGACCAAGCAAGACGCTGTCTCAATCAAAAAGAAGGAAGAGGAGAGAGAAAGGAGAGGGAAGGAGAGAGAAAGGAGAGGGGAGGAGAGGAGAGGGGAGGGGAGGAGAAGAGTCTTTCTTTTTGAGACAGAGTCTTGCTCTTTTGCCCAGGTTGGAGTGCAGTGGCACAATCTTGGATCACCACAACCTCCACTTTCTGGGCTCAAGCAATTCTCCTGGCTCAGCTCCCCAAGTAGCTGGGATTACAGGTGCCCACCACCACGCTCAGCTAATTTTTGTATTTTTAGTAGAGATAGGGTTTCGCCATGTTGTCCAGGCTGGTCTCAAACTCCTGACCTCAAGTGATCCGCCCACTTCAGCCCCCCAAAGTGCTGGGATTACAGGCATGAGCCACCACGCCCGGCCAATACTTTTCAAACAGTTCTTCAGTATGCTCCATAAAACAGTGTCTGTCACCTCATGTCCTAAGGTTCCAACATAATAGAAGCAGTGATAAGATGAGTAAAGGAAGACTAATATGAGGAGTGCATGTCTGGAAGAGGAAACATTCCTTTGCAAGTACCTATTTGGGGGGTAAGTGGTTAGACTTTGGAAAGGCAACAGATGTGCTCTTCACTTACTCTAGACTGCCCTTTCATTCTCTGTGCATAATAGAATTCTATTTATAAAGAACTTCCAAGTGTCAAAGGCATTTCCACATACATTTATCTCATTTGATCCCATAGCAATTTACCAAGTAGGCACATCCCCTTTACAGATGAGAAAACTGAGGTTCAGGAAATTTAAATGACTTACCCAGAAGACACAAAGAGCAAGTGACTAGAAAGGCACAATACATAACTTTTGATTTCTTAGTAATAGGCCATATTTTTGTATCATCTCCAAATTTATAGAAATAAAGAGATTAGAAGGAAGTAACAATAATATGAAAACCTGGTAGATTTCCAACTATTCCCCAAGTCAGGAATATCACATGCAAAACTACGTACAGATAAGGAGGTAGTGAGTTTGCTTCAAGACTGATAAAAGTTCATTTTCACTTACTAATTATCTTATGAGTCCATCTCCATACTCTACTCCATTTCCTAACATCACAAATATTTGTCTAGTCTGTGATAGTTTATTCTGACCCTGAATTTGTGATGTTACTAGCTGTTACTGAAAACATACTTAGCAGAGTACAGCCTGTTCCTTACCAATCCATCTTTCCATGAGGTGAAAATGCCCCGGCCCTCAACAAAAAGAATAATCTGGTAACATTGAATATAAACACAGACATTTCCCTTCTAGTGTAATTCATTGTGCACACATCATTAAGGATCAAAACACAAGCGAACCAATCAAAGAATGGAAAAGGAATTCTAAAACATCAAAGTTAATTATATCTGGTTGTCCCAATAGCTGTTACTCGTTCAATTAAGATGCTGCTTTGGCTAATCTTAGTCAAGCTGTGCCTCTCTAAAAGTCTGAAACCCCAGCAATAAGAGCTAAAGTCAAAACATCTAAAGCTAAAGCATTTTCCCCTAAGGAGAGCTCTGTATTTACTAGAGCGTCCACAGCTCCTATCAACAAGCAACCAACCGTCTGTTCACTCTTCCCACCAACAGGCTGTGCAGCGCTAGCTCTCCAACACCCAGTACCCAGGGAGATCCTCACACAGGTGTTCCAGGAAACCTCTGTAACCTGTTTCTTTACCCATCCTAGAAACAAAAACCAAAAAACAACAGAGCAAGGGGGTGAAAACACCATGGGCCTGTTCTCTTAAAATGTCTCAGCTTATAAGATGACTATTTGTTTCTTGGTTTACAAGGAATAAAAAGACTCTTGTCACATGTTGATCCTGTGTATTGTTGCACTGTCATGGGAACAACAGGTAAAGGTTCTATCCCTTAGTGACCACAGGCTGCTTCATCATCTCTCCTTTTTACGTTCTAAGGGCAAAAATATTCAGGGTCTGCAAGGTAAAAACGATGGAAGCATAAACAAGGAAAACCTGACTCTCCCTCACAACTGCATGTCCGACTAAAAGGTAAAAGGACACTTTGGGGTTGTCTCGGGTGAAAACTGCTGGAAGGAAAAAGCCTGAGAAAGCCACTGACGGCACCAGTGCTTTGCATCTCTGGACTAATTCCTTTCCCTCTATCAATACATTTTATTTTTTCACGGAGGGGAGGGGACTCAATTTGCCAAGAATTTATTGTGCATCGGTAAGTGGATGGGAACTTTATAAATATTGTCTGGTTTAATCCTTCCCACAAGCCTACAAAATAGGCAGAGAATCCAAATTTTGAACAGGAATGCAAAGAGGTGTGTATTCCAAAAGCAGCTATAGGAATTTAAGTCAGGATTGGGCCCAAGAAAAACTGTGAATCTCTTCTAAAATTGTGAGACTTCCCTGCATCCACATGTCGTGGGTGGGTTCTGAGATGAGGACTGAGCACAGCCCCCAGCTCCTACAAGCACAATGTACAAGCCCAGCTGTGTCTGCCCCACTGGTCTGCAAACAGCTGAGCCATGCTCTGGGTTTGCTACTGTTTTAAGTTCAATGTGTTCGTATGTCTTCTCACATCAGTGCTAAAAGCATACCTTGTAAGTCACTGGGTCTCTTCAAACCCTTTTTTTTTTTTTTTTTTTTAGAATATTTGATCTGATATAGCAGTTTAGTAAAGTAGGTCAACAAATTTTCATGACCCGTCCAACTGTCTGTATCAAAATAAATTCTCCATAAAATGCATCGACTTCTTAATCTCCCACAAACTGGCGACGGTTAAGGGCAAGCACACAGAGAAAATTCTGTATCTTAATCACTCTCTCCATCACTTCATACAAGGAAACTGACTTGCAAAGTTCCCACAAACTCTCTTTTTGAATGATGCAATGGAAGCTGTGCACAGCAGCCTTCTCTGCTGACTTAAGTAAACCAATGAAACTGCCTTTTCCCCTCTCATCACAGGTGCTCAATGTACAACAAAACTCAATTTTTCCATGACTAGTTGAAAGCTCCAGAATTCCTTACTGTTTGAAAGGGTTTGAAAGCATCCTCCCTGAGCCCACCCCTGAAAAACCCAGGCAGACTATACCCTTACATTAGTAGGGCTGCATTTCACACGTCAGGAAACTCCAACCCTTACAGTCTTCACAAACAACTATCACAAAGGTTTGACCACATATGTTCCATTTTTGAACCTTTAGCACACTATTTTTACCAAACGCTCTCCTAAGACCCACCATATACTGTGTGGGAGAAGATTCCACATCAGTCAATCACATTAACAAGTCCTCAATGTCACTCAATACTGAAACGTTAGCCCCAACCCACCCTGAATATTAAACGCATCTGGCTTGGCCAGCCAGATAACATCCTCACCCAGCGGTGACGCGCATCGGTGGTGTGCTCTTGCTAAGCTCACAGATTTTCTCAAAGGTCTGTTGAAGTGTTCCTTGCTTATGTAAATCAGTATGTTAAAATCTAGTAGACATAGAATATCCTGCTAAAGAGCAGGCACATTGAAGAAATGAGTGTACGGGCTCTCTGTTCCTCCTATGAACTTTATTAAGGAACTGGAGCTAGAGGAGAACAAAGATCTTTCTCCATATTTCAGTTTTCTCCCCTCCACTCATGGCATGGCACAGTCCAGAAAAAGATATAAAATCAAGTGCCAGCTGGGTGCAGTGGCTCACACCTGTAATCCCAGTTCTTTGGGAGGCCAAGGCAGCCAGATCACCTGAGGTCAGTAGTTTGAGACAAGCTTGGCCAATATGGCGAAACTCTGTCTCTGTAAATATACAAAAATTAGCCAGGCATGGTGGCGCATGCCTGTAGTTCCAACTACTCAAAACAGCTGAGGCAGGAGAATCGCCTCAGGTTGCAGTGAGCCAAGATCGCGCCACTGCACTCCAGCCTTGGAGACAGAGTATGACTCGGTCTCAAAAAAAAAAAAATAAATATTTAAATAAAAATAAAAGTTAAAAAATACAAATAAAAGTAAAATAAAGTGCCTCCTTAAGAGATGTGACAGTACTAATCTGGGAATATATCACAGGCGCTCGAATTTTAATGTGCCTAAGAATCACCTGATAGGTGCTTGTTCAAAATGAAGATTTCAAGACTCTTCCCCAACAGTTTCTGATTCAGCAGGTCTACAGTCGAAACCAGGAATTAGCAGCTTTAACAAGCGCCACGAGTGATCGGATGCCGGTGGTCCCAGGACCACACCTCGAGAAAGCCCCGCAGAGAGATGAGTGCATGGAAAGAGCTAAGTGAGAGGTGGGGCTGAGTCAGGCCTTTGGAATTCTGAAGTGGTTTTAGCCCTTGTTTATAGTCTATTCCATTGCTCCAACTGTAAAGCCTGTTCGGTTAAAAATTCACCCAGCACAGTACAGACAGACGTTTGACATAAAAGCCCTGATAACACTAATGGTGGTAAAGGGACCTCTTTCAATAGGCACCTGGTTTGTGCCTAGTTGCTTGCTTTCAAGATTTATCCAGGTCCAGCCTCTGTGCTTGGGAGAACAAAGCTCTCATCTTTGGTTACTTTCATTGGAAACAACATTCCCCTTTCCACATCAAAATTCATCTAGTTCGGTTCTTTATAAATTACGTTTACTACATGAGGTACAGTTATACTATATTTTAAGTACGACATTTGTTTTTTCAGGTGAAGCTTAAACAAATGTGAGGCAGAAAAATGTATTAATGAGGCACTAATGAGAAGATGGAATCAAACTCCCTGCAAATACACACACACACACACACACACACACACACACTGGGAAACATCTGGGTTTTTTTTGTTGTTGTTGTTTTTTTAAAGAAAACCCTGAGGAGCAAGCTAACAAAATATCAATAAAGTTGGAGAAACTGGGGCCAGGTGAGATGGCTCATGCCTGTAATCTCAGCACTTTGGGAGGCCAAGGCAGGTAGATCATTTGAGGTCAGGGGTTTGAGACCAGCCTGGCCAACATGGTGAAATCTCGTCTCTACCAAAAATACAAAAATTAGCCGGGCATGGTGGCACGCACCTGTAATCCCAGCTACTCAGGAAGCTGAGGCAGGAGAATTGCTTGAACCCGGGAGGCAGAGCTTGCAGTAAGCCAAGATCCTGCCACTGCACTCCAGCCTGGGCGACAGAGCAAGACTCCATCTCAAAAAAAAAAAAAAAAAAAAAGCTGGAGAAATTGGAGCACAAAAAAAGTCTAAGTGATATAAAGATATTATTTTTAAAAGGATTAATACTGTCCTATTAAACATTTATTAAACATAGACATGTTGTGAAGTGCTGCCAAAAGCAGAAATGGAACTAGAACCCAGGACTCCAAATTCCCAGCACTATCAATAAATCAGGCAATTTCCCTCCACAATCCAACATAGCTGCAAATGCTCTGGTTATTTTTTAACATATGGCTTAAATATTTATATTTTAAGTGCTTTCAGCTTATAGTCCACATCATAAACATTCATTAACATTTAGGCAACTTCCTAAGTAACTCTAACTGCAAGGTCAGACCAAATACACATTTAAGCAAAATAAACATTCCCAATCATAGGCTATAAATTGTTCCAATATTTACTTGATAACCTGACACCCATATTCATTTGCCTCTCTTCCTCCCAAAATAATGTTCTTCGGGAGTTTTTTTTTTTTTTTCTCATGCAACAAAAGATAGTGTTACTGAGGCCGGAGAGAAAGGAGCAAGGTTTCAAAGATAACAAACTTAGAATCTGAAATAAGCTTAACTTTAGGGGGATCTATCTCCTTGATTGGTGTGTTTCATGGCATTAAATTTAATTAATTAATTAATCCAACAAATACTTGTGTATTTGCGAGGCAGAGTGCTCTTCTGAATGAACAGAGTCAAAGTCGTTGCCTACAATGTTTACATTCTAGGAGACCGGCCAACAGTAAACCAGTCAGCAAACAAATATTTAGTATAACATAGATACGTTTAAGTGCTCCGAAGAAAAATAAGGCAGGGTAAAAGGAGTAGAGAATGACAAAGTATTGGAGGGACAATATTGCTATTTTAAATAGAGTGGACAGAGAAATCTACTCCAAAGACTTAAAGTCAAATTATAAACTAAATCAAAAAATGAGAATAATATTAACTTCCCTCTCAAAGTTGCCACCACGCATTGGTCAGTAGAAAAAGCTGCAGGCTGCTTAAACACAT
Source organism: Hylobates moloch (assembly GCF_009828535.3). Classification (NCBI taxonomy): domain Eukaryota; kingdom Metazoa; phylum Chordata; class Mammalia; order Primates; family Hylobatidae; genus Hylobates; species Hylobates moloch. The sequence goes on along the minus strand of NW_026652295.1, from coordinate 21,103,791 downwards.
GGGAATTAATGAACATCCACGAATTTTAGAGCAAGAACAAAAGAAACTTGTGAGGCTAACCTGCTGCAGAAGCCGCCAAGCAGGCAGAGGGAAAGAAAGAAGAATGTACCCTTCACCTGGCCCCACTCAGAAGAGCTGGCCAAGATCACTCCTAAGCCTGACTTCCAGGTAAAGGGCTACATGAAATCAGCCACAAAAGGCTCAGCGTGGAAATCAAGGAAAAAGCACCATTTAATAAATTCCTTAGCGTTATTTTTCAGGGCAATGACTGAATATAGTAATTGACATATCATCGGATGCAAGTAAGACAATCGTAAGTAATAAGGTTTTACAAAGGTTATGCATTGTAATTGTAATCAGATACAATGTTTAAATTCTTAATAGAAGAGTGACAAGCTTCAGACATCAAATTTCTAACGTAAGTCTTTTTAAAACATGCACACTCTTTAAAAAGTCAATATCCTATATTAAACGGCAGGAAGCAACCCCTTTAGAAGTTTGCAAAGAGGGTGAAGTAAGCCGTTGATATTTTAAATAAACATTTGAACAGTCCAAAGCTACAGAAAAGCCATAATCTATTTCAGATTAAAAGACGTTAAAAAGTCATCGCTTTCTAGTATCTAGGATTAAAGTTTGGTTAGAGATTCAATCATTCATGCTTTTAATCTAAAATTGGTCCTTGAAAGCTGTAATGAATTAAACAACATACCACCCACAGAATCAATTGTAAAAATATACTGTAACTAAAAGCGTAATGACTCAACTCACTTCCTTCCTCATTTCCCCATAATCCATTTGACCCCCTTCCTGTCACCTAATCTAATCATTGGCTGGGTTTCCATTAAGATTCTCCCCATTGTGCTATCTGAAGTCATTGCATTGGCTCTCCCAGATTTAAGGGACAATTTTGTAAATGTCACCATATAAAACTGAATTGCTAAAATGTAAAGTAGACAGTGATTCAATTCATGGCTGTGTGTTCCAAGAGTGGAGTAGTGTGAGATCCATGGAGTCTAGAAGGAATTTTTTTTATTTTTTATTTTTTTTTAAGACGGAGTCTCACTCTGTCCCCCAGGCTGGATGTGATGGCGTGATCTCGGCCCACTGCAACCTCTGCTTCCTGCGTTCAAGCGATTCTCCTGCCTCAGCCTCCCGAATAGCTGGGATTACAGGCATGAGCCATCACATCTGGCTCATTTTTTATATTTTTTCGTAGAGACAGGGTTTCATGGTGTTAGCCAGGATGGTCTCGATCTCCTGACCTCGTGATCTGCCCACCTTGGCCTCCCAAAGTGCTGGGATTATAGGTGTGAGCCACTGCACCTGGCTAGAGGGAAATTTTTAAGAAATCTTTTTTTCCAGCACTGTCCAGTAACTAGCTGAAAATATTCCTAAACACAAGTTTTCAAGCTTGACAAACACATCCTTTCCTTTCTACTACCACCACCTCCTCCACTGTGGTCTATACTACTGACAACAAAGTTTGCACAGAACATTAAAATTTCCAAAGCGTTTTCTCATACAATTAGTATCATCTGATCCTCACAGTAGCCTTGAGACCTTATAATTATCCTAAGTCACACAAGTACATTACCCAAACTAAGACCTGGGGTATAGAACTGCACACATGCAAACTGGCTTTTGGTTTCATCCAAACCCCTAAACTGCTTGCTACCAATGATATATTTTAGAACAAAATAATTTTGCCCCTCATCAGACCTTCATCAACCTTTTCTGTGAACTTCTCAATTCACAGACAAGAATACCAACTCTCTTGTGTGTACTGTATATTGTAACATTACTAGGCAGATATCCAAATAATTTGACAGTGTAGGTGGTAAATTAACAATTTCACTTGAATCCATACTACTGATAAAGAGAGGGATCCAATCTTTGGTCCAAGGTCACACACAGTTAATAGTACTCCTTGTATAAACCCAGGTCTCTCTGGCTTCTATACTCAACCAGAAGACTCATCTAGCTGATGATTAAAGATGAAAGTGCAGAGAAATACGACCCCAAGCAAGGCTTTGACTGGCAAGTCAACTCATAACCCATCTTTAAAACTAAAGCCACTCAATTTTAAGTCTCTTAGATGCTCTGCTTAGTGGTCATATTAGAGCCTAACTGAAGAGCAATTATTGCTGGTTAATTATTTCAGGAGTTTATTGCCTACCAAACAAAATTAAAATCACATCTAAGAAAACAATAATGTGCCGGGCGCCATGGCCCAGGCTTGTAATCCCAGTACTCTGGGAGGCCGAGGCGGGCAGACTACAAGGTCAGGAGTTCGAGACTAGCGTGACCAACATAGTGAAACCCTGTCTCTACTGAAAAAAAAAAAAAAATACAAAAATTAGCCGGGTGTGGTGGCACACGCCTGTAGTCCCAGCTACTCGGGAGGCTGAGGTGGGAGAACCACTTGAACCCAGGAGGCAGAGGTTGCAGTGAGCTGAGACTATGCCATTGCACTCCAGCCTGGATGACAGAGTGAGACTCCATCTCAAAAAAAAAAAGAAAAAAGAAAAAAAAGAAAAGAAAACAATAATGCTTTGGGGTTTTCCTCTCCTTCAAGAAACTTACAGTGATTATTTGACCTCATTCTATGAAAATGCCTGTTTCTCTTCCAGGTTGTGTTTGCTTTCATTGTGGGGAGGAGCAATATAATTATTACAAACATACTCTCTACATTTGTACAGAGCTTTATCACTGACAAGTGCATTACATTATCCCATTTGATCTTTGCAATAACCCACTGTGGTGGGTAGTATGAGAAGTATCACTACATCTTCACAAATAATTAAGTGGAGGCTCAGAGAGGTTAGGTAATCTGCCCAGTGTCACTAAGTAAGGGCAGAACAAGGACACAAATTCAGGTTATTTTGTCTTTAAGCCTTGGGCTCCTGTGCACCCTATTACTTGGACAGAAATGCATCATCTAAGGAAATGCCCTGATGTCCCCTATATGTCAGTCTGCAGTAAACTCATTACCAAGTACACTAGAAAGGTTTTCTGCTCTGTCTCCAAACTGTTTCTCCCTTATTCCTCCATCAAGATAACTCTGACATATTGTCTTACTCTTGAGCGATGGAAGCAAACACTACAAAACTGTGCAGATAGATGATCTCAAATCCCCAGGCTCTACAGAAAAATAGAATAATTTGGTCCACAAGATCTGTTTGAGGAATCCATCAATAAGCTTCAGAATTAAACTAGTCAAGGGAGTAGAGCTGTCACCATGCAGGTTTGTCTTAGAGAAAAGGAATGGAGCCAGGTGCAGTGACTCATGCCTGTAATCCCAGCACTTTGGGAGGCTGGGGCAGGTGGATCACCTGAGGTCAGGAGTTCAAGACCAGCCTGATCAACATGTGAAAACCCGTCTCTATTAAAGATGTAAAAATTAGCTGCGTATGGTGGTGCACACCGGTAATCCCAGCTACTCGTGAGGCTGAAGAAGGAGAATCACCTGAACCCAGGAGGCGGAGGTTGCAGTGAGCCGAGATCACACCATTGTACTCCATTCTGGGCAACAAAAGCGAAACTCCATCTTGGAAAAGAAAAAAGAAAAAGAAAAGGAATAGAAAGAATAGAAGGTCTAGGGCAGAAGAGAGGAAGAGCACAGAAGCTGGGAAAGTGGGAACAACTGGAAGCCCAAGCTATTGACAAGACAACTGTGGGATCCACAAAAAGTTGACAGTTCCTCTTTTTACCCATTTGTTGCAGAACATCTACCTACACCCATCAATTGGCTCAATTTATTTATCTAATAGTATCTCTCAAGTCTAGTAAGATCTTTTTTGAGATACTCTTCTCAAATGTTGTTAATAGCTACTTGGGTTGTGCTTTGCATAAACTTTCTGTTAAACACAGATTTTTTTATTTTTATTTTTATTTTTTTTGAGATGGAGTTTCGCTCTTGTCACCCAGGCTGGAGTGCGATGGCACGATCTCGGCTCACTGCAACCTCTGCCTCCCAGCTTCAAGCAATTCTCCTGCCTCAGCCTCCCAAGAAGCTGGGATTACAGGCATGCGCCACCACGCCGGGCTAAATTTTTTTTGTATTTTTAGTAGAGACAGGGTTTCTCCATGTTGGTCAGGCTGGTCTCGAACTCCCGACCTCAGGTGATCCACCTGCCTCAGCCTCCCAAAGTGCTGGGATTACAGGTGTAAGCCACCGCGCCTGGCTTTAAACATAGATTTTTAAAACTTCAATTAGAAAATGGGGAAAAGACAAGAACAGCCACTTCACCAAAGATGATATATGGGTGGCCAAGAAAAGATGTTCAACATCATTAGCTCTCAGGGAAACACAAATTAAATCTACAATAAGATACTCCTTCACATCTATCAGAATGGTTAAAATAAAAAATAGGCCAGGTGTACTGGCTGACACATGTAATCCTAACATTTTGGAAGGCCGAGGTGGGTGGATCATGTGAGGTCAGGAGTTTTGAGACCAGCCTGGCCATCATGGCAAAACCCCGTCTTTACTAGAAATACAAAAAAAAAATTAGCCAGGTGTGGTGATGGGTGCCCATAGTCCCAGCTACTCAGGAGGCTGAGGCAGGAGAATGGCTTGAGCCTGGGGCAGGGCCAAGGTTGCAGTGAGCTGAGAAAGCGCCACTGAACACCAGCCTGGGCGATAGAGCGAGACTCCGTCGAAAAAAAAAAAAAAGAAAGAAAAAAAGCCAATTCCGAAAGATTATGAACTATATGATTCTATTTACATATATGAAGTTTATTAGAAATGGAGACCCAATAAGTAGTTTCCAAGGGATAAGGATAGGAGACTGGTGAGAAGAAACTGGGTACAGCTATAAAAAAACAATAGGAGGGATCCATGCTGTAACAGTTCAGCATCTTTACAGTAGTGGTAGATATACAAACCTATATATGTGATAAAACTGCACACAACTGAATATACACACACACACACACAAATGAGTACAGGTACAACTATGGAAATCTGAGTAAGATTGGTAGATTACATCAATATCAGTCCTAATTATGATATTGTACTACAGTTTTGCTAAATGTTATCACTACGGGAGACCAGGTAAAGCTACATTGTTTCTTCAACTGATGTAAATCTACAATTATCACAATTAAAATTCTAACTAGCAAACAGATCAATAAAAAAACATTTTCAACTTTAGCCATTTCAAAATGACAATGAATGTTACCTTCTTTCTTCTTTGAAACAGGTCCACTCTTTTTTCTACACCACTTCTTATAATATAGCTTCCATTACATACATTGTGAAAAACTATTAAATTTAAGCTTATGTATGAAAGAAGCCTTAAACAGAAGAGTAGAGATTATGAGACTTCATCTACATGAAGCCCTAGAACAAGCAAATCGAATGGACGATGGGGAAAAAAAAAAAAAAGAAAACAACACAAAACAGGTTGCCTGTGGAGGTGGTAAGGCAGTGGTTGATGGGATGGAGCAAGAAAAAACTAGCTAGGTGATGGCAATGTTCCATATTATGATAGGAGTCCCAGGGACACAAGGATGTGTATGTCTCAAAACTCACTGGCTGGGGCAGTGGCTTACGCCCGTAATCCCAGCACTTTGGGAGGCCAAGGCAGGTGGATCACCTGAGGTCAGGGATTCGAGACCAGCCTGGCCAACATCGTGAAACCCCATCTCTACTAAAAATACAAAAAATTTGCCGGGCGTGGTGATGGGTGCCTGTAATCCCAGCTACTCAGGGGACTGAGGCAGGAGAATCGGTTGAACCCAGGAGGCAGAAGTTGGAGTGAGCTGAGATCGCGCCATTGTACTCCAGCCTGGGCAACGAGAGCAAAACTCCATCTCAAAAAACAAACAAACAAACAAAAAAACAAACACACACACACACACACACACACACACAAATACACCAATAAGATATTTGTACTTCACTGTATGTAAATCTCATACTTTAAAAACTAAACAAAATTTTAATTCAGCTTAAATTACTGACTTTGTATCTGGTACATTCTTTCACTTGAAGATGCTATGCCATAACATACACCAAACTAAATCATCTGGGGGGAAAAAAATCTCTTATGTGTTCTTCTCAGGGAAAGGAAATTCAACAGAGTAACCATGAAGCAAATTCATATAAAAAGTATCATTAAATCAAACTAAATTAAATTAAAACAGATGTAATTAGGGCTCTCTGAAAGTAATTTTGGCTAATACTTTGTTTACATGCAATATAGATGTAGCAACTACTGACCTCAGGCACTTTTAGCTGCTGTTACATTAATTATTACATGTGCTTTTTATATTCCAGCTCAAAATATCCTTTATAGTCTGACCAACTAAGGTCTTTCTGCCAAGGTTACTTCAAATGAGTCTCAGGTCCCACAGAAGAAGGAAAAAAATCCTATGAAATCCACATACTGATATAGATGTAACATTTTTCTTTTCTTAACCATGATTTTATTCTACTTAGGATATGCATTTATTTTGGTAAAATTAAAAGAGAGATGATGGGCTGTTCTTAATTACAATTATACCCAGTGGGCCCAACCTTTTCCACTTAATAGGCTTACACTGCAGAGACACGTTTGCTTAATTGGCCAGACAAGTCAAGACGCTGATGAAAATTATTTCGTGACCCCACCAACGATTCATAGAGAAGATAACATCAATGTTACAAATTTCTAGGGCCTACTGTTCATTTTGATCCTAAACTGCTCATGCCAGGTTCTGTTTTTGTTTTAAAGTATTCTCAGATTGGTGGCTACACCCCTCCCCATCAATAGTCACATCCTTGCCTTCGTGAAATAAAGTTATTTTCTCCTAGTTTGCTTCTAGATGTTACTACCAGTTTGAATCTTCACCCTTATTCATTCCTTCTCCTGATACTTCAGTACCACAAGCCATCTTCCATAAAATCCAGCACTCCTTGTTGCTACACAACAGGCCAAAGAATGACTTTATTCATGAATAAGTTCCAAACTCTTCTTGTATAAACATTGGTTTAAAAAACAAAAACTGGCCGGGCACAGTGGCTCGCACCTGTAATCTCAGCACTTTGGGAGGCCGAGGCAGGCAGATCACGAAGTTACGAGTTTGAGACCAGCCTGGCCAATATGGTGAAACCCCGTCTCTACTAAAAATACAAAAATCAGCCAGGCATGGTGGCACGTGCCTATAATCCCAGCTACTCGGGAGGCTGAGGCAGGAGAATCGCTTGAACCCGGGAGACGAGGTTGCAGTGAGCTGAGATTGCACCACTGCACTCCAGCCTGGGCAACAGGGCAAGACTCTGTCTCAAAACAACAACAAAAAACTGGCCGGGTGCAGTGGTTCACACCTGTAATCCTAGCATTTTGAGAGGCTGAGGCGGGGGGATCACCTGAGGTCAGGAGTTCGAAACCAGCCTGCCCAACATGGTAAAACCACATCTCTACTAAAAATACAAAAAATTAGCCAGGCATGGTGGCGGTCGCCTATAATCCCAGCTACTCGGAGGCTGGGGCAGGAGAATCGCTTGAACCCAGGAGGCAGAGGTTGCAGTGAGCCGAGATCGCGCCATTGCACTCCAGCCTGGGCGACAAGAGTGAAACTCCATCTCAAAAAAAACAAAAACAAAAAACTCTGTGTAAATCTTGAAGCAATTTGAGCCATTCCTTCCCAACACAAAGTTTATATATGATAAGAACTGGAGTATTCAAATAACACTGTGTCATGGCCACAAACTAGGAGGAGAAACAAAAGAATCTTTTTTTCCCTCCTTCTTTCTCTCTCTCCCCCTCCTCTTTACAAACACCTCTAAATGCCCTTGACTGTAACTATATTTTTGAAAAGCATATGCCCATTCGCAGGAGGTAAAAGAGTACATTACACCATGAATGTTTATTTTTAAAACTCAGCATTTTTTCAGGGCTGAAAATCTATTCAGAAATCCCTTCCTCCTTAGGCTACCGAGCTTTATTCAGCAAGGGGGCCAACAACTGCTGATATTTCAAGAAATCTAATCTCTTAATGACTGGTGTCAGAGAAAGGAGAAGACCTGTGAAAGAGTCATCCTGAAAGACGCTTAATCTCAGGTACATGTGAACCCACCAACGCAGGCACGGTGTCGGGACTGCCACCATCACCGCCCCAACTTTCCGGGATCTGTCTGTCCCGGGTGTTCTGTCCCAGAAGATGAACTGTCCTTCCACCACACACTCAAATTTTACACTCCCGAATCCTCCATCACAATAAAGATCCTCCGTTTCCAAGGATAAAACCTCAGCTTCTGGGTGCTCCAAACACAGCAAGTCAGTCCAGTGTCTGCTGATGATGAAGGTGAAAATGAAGAGCTGCTGAGTGAGGAGGAGGAGCTCGAGGTGGGTAGGGCCACAAGCTGAGGACTACAAGAAGGTTTGAGTATGGGGCTAGATTTTGTCAATGATTACAAATGTGCAACACTAAATGGGGGAAGGAGGGCAACCTGGACAGAGAGAAAACTGTGCAAAGTAAAAACTGAAAACTAATACATTGTGTGCAAGAGATCGCAAAGCAAGTCACTCGGCTTTAGCAGAGACTTTCAAGAACAATGGCACTGGCCAAGAGTATAATAAAATAGAGGGGGAGACAAGGTTTCGGGAGATGTTCATTTATCCAGTAACCCGTTAATTATGTCTTGAGCATCAACTCTACACATGCTACAGTTCTAAGATGCTACAGAAAAAAAAAAATGAGAAAAAAACAGAATCTTCTTTTTCAAAGGGAATCTAACACTCAGATAAATAACTGATTCAAGGCCGGGTGTGGTGGCTCACACCTGTAATCCCAGCACTTTGGGAGGTTGAGGCGGGTGGGTCACTTGAGGTCAGGAGTTCCAGACCTGCCTGGCCAACATGGAGAAACCTCGTCTCTACTAAAAACACAAAAATTGGCCAGGCATGATGGCGGGTGCTTGTAATCCCAGTTACTCAGAAGGCTTAGGCGGGAGAATCACTTGAACCCAGGAGGTGAAGGCTGCAGTGAGCCGAGATAGCACCGTTGTACTCCAGCCTGGGTGACAGAGCAAGACTCTGTCTCAAAAAAAAAAAAAAAAAAAAAAAAAGAACTGATTCAAAAAAGATTCTGAACATAAATTATATCATCGTAACTTCTTCTGAAAAACCACAATAGAGCTTTTCAATTCTTTAAGTTAGAAAATCTGATCGAATTAGGTGGATTGCGGAAATCTCCCTCCCCACTGAAGCTCTTTATCTCATTACTGGCAAGTTAAGGTATTGCATGAGAAAGATGTGAATGGAAAGATCAAGACCAGCTTGGTAGAAAAGAAATAGATTTTTTTGCTCTTTTCTGTGTGTTTATGAACAATTGCTTTCCTTAAAAATTAAGTATAACAGCCAGGCATGGTGGCTCATGCCTGTAATCCCAGCACTTTGGGAGGCCGAGACAAGTGAATCACCTGAGGTCAGCAGTTGGAGACCAGCCTGCCCAACATGGTGAAACTCCGTCTCTACGAAAAATACAAAAATTAGCCGGGCGCCTGTAGTCCCAGCTACTCAGGAGGCTGAGGCAGGAGAATCACTTGAACCAGGGAGGCCAAGGTTGCAGTGAGCCGAGAACACACCATTGCACTCCAGCCTGGGTGACAAGAGCTGAACTCTGTCGCGCGCGCTCACACACACACACACACACACACACACACACACACACACACAAAATTAAGTATAGCTCAACAGCTCAGCTCAGACACAAGGTGCACTGCTAGAGGGTTGCCCTTCAGCCTCAGGAAGCCGGGACAGATTGAGCATTGTTCTCTGCCTTGCTGGAGTATGGAGACCCAACCAAAACCATGCCAACACGAGTCCGTCATTAAGTCCAACCTAGCGAAAAGTCTTACGGAAAGAAAAGGTTCGAGGACAGGAGAGAATGAGCAGGGAAGGGGGTGAGGTTTTCCTGCTGGAAAACAAGCACAAATAGCCCTCTGGGGTGTTGTTGTTGGTTTTTTTTTTTTTTTTTTTTAGACAGAGTCTTGCTCTGTCACCCAGGCTGGAGTGCAGTGGCGCAATCTCGGCTCGTGCCCAGCCACAATGGATTATTTTTCTTCCAGAAATGTCCTCTGCTTTTGGCAAGTAAATCAGTTAGATAGGATATAAGAAGGATGAAGGTGATTGAAATCGAAGTGAGTGTACTGCCCACCCCTGTCTAGTTAGTAGCAGTGCGAAAGCCAATGAGGTAACACCCCACACAGTGCAGATGCCCAATGTGTCCCTGTCCCTCACTCTCACTCGTTCAACAGGGCTATTCACGTAGAAAGCAGGACTTACAGCCAGGCACAGTGTCTCACACCTGTAATCCCAGCACTTTGGGAGGCCAAGGCGGTGGATCACGAGGTCAGGAATTCGAGACCAGCCTGGCCAACATGGTGAAACTTGTCTCTACTAAAGATACAAAAAAAATTAGCCAGGCATGGTGGCGGGCACCTGTAATCCCAGCTACTCAGGAGGCTGCAGTGAGCCGAGATCACGCCGCTGCACTCCAGCCTGGGTGACAGGACAAGAATCCGTCTCAAAAAACAAACAAACAAAAAAAACAGGACTTATGCCTGCACCTATCGTTTGGCTTGAGGTTTAAGGGAAAAGATCACATAGCACCATCATCTCATTTCACAAGGGAAGTCACTGAAGTCAGAGAGGTTAAAATGACTTGCCCAAGACAGACAGTGACAAGGCCAAATTTTGTATGAGGAATGGTCTCTGAGGTATTCCTCCAGTGGGACAGGTCAGCTCTAAGATCCACAAGTTCAGTCAGGTGGGACTTACCCAGATGGCATTCAGACTAGAGAATTTACAATTGCCCTATGCAGCACTCCCATTGTACAGACGAGGCAACGAAGGTACAGAAAGGTTAAGTGATTCACAAGGACAAGGGCTGAACTTTGGAAGTCTGACTTTAGAGTGTGAACTTGGGTCACAGTGTTTTCATCATAGATTCTCTAAGCTCTATTTCTACATGAGAATCAATAGTGATAAAGGAAGCTCCTTGCTGGTCTTAAAAGGTCTCCTACTCATTTTACATTGTCATTTCAAATACATAGTATTACACCTACACACACACACACACACACACACACACACACTGTATACTATATGTTTATTTGCCACAATCTACAGAACAGAGGCAGAGTGACTCTCCAAACTCACTCCCCAAATGAGCTACTTTTGTTAGGTTTCAGCGGATGGTTGGCTATGCTATTCATCTAGTTAGTAATTCAGTGTTCCTACAATTCCCTTTTAGGTATAAAGTACTGCAGATTCTACCTAGAATATCTTCATTCAGCCCCAGACATTCACTGATTATCCACTAACAAAGAATACTTTGGAAATAACTGATATATTCAAGAGTAACAAGTGATGGTCACTGTTACAGAATTTTGAACTTACAAAGCATGACACAAAATGAAAGACATCACAAATAGGCAATAATTTCAGATATTTATTGACATGCACCCTGGGAAGGATTTAGGGATAGAGTAGGAGATGGAGGGAAATACCAAGACAGAACAGGAAGAAAATAAGAAATGCAAATATAGGCAAGAAACAGAAATATATACATGACATATTATATGATATCCACCATATGTTATCAATTGAGAAAGCATAAAAACTCTGGAGACTGTTTTCCCCCCAACCTTTGAAAACTGGGAAAACAGGAAAAAGGGGAGAGATGTCCATCCAGCATAAGATTCTAATTTCTATTATGTGTGCTTTTAGAATTAAAACAAAACAAAAGGCCTGGCGCAGTGGCTCACACCTGTAATCCCAGCACTTTGGGAGGCCAAGGCGGGTGGATCACAAGATCAGGAGTTCAAGACCAGCCTGGCCAAAATGGTGAAACCTCGTCTCTACTAAATATACAAAAATTAGCCAGGCGTGGTGGCGGGTGCCTGTAATCCCAGCTACTCGGGAGGCTGAGGCAGGAGAATTGCTTGAACCCGGGAGGTGGAGGTTGTGGTGAGCCGATATCGTGCCACTGCACTCCAGCCTGGGTTACAGAGTGAGACTCCGTCTAAAAAAAAAAAAAAAAAAAAAAGTGTGGGGGGAGGATTGTCTGAGCCAGGCGGTTGAGGCTGCAGTGAGCTGTGATGGTGCCACTGCACTCCAGCCTGGGTGACAGAGTGAGACTCTGTCTCAAAAACAAACAAACAAAATGTAGGGGCAGCAAGGGAAAGTTAACTCAAATAGTTTTCATTTCATTTCCATTATATAGCACATAAAAAGGTGGATCCAGGGCTAAAATGCATCAGTACCTAAAGGATCTACTCAATTCACCAACCTGGGTGGTGCCATTTCTAGTTCAGAGGTTCTCCCAATCAAGATATGGAAGAAACATGTCCCTGTGTACTATGTGTCAAGCACAGTTTCATCATTTCAGACTGCAAATGTTTGAGCCAACAACTGAGCATCACTGCTGAAAAGTGCTTTCTAGGCAGCACCTTTTTTGGTAAGAGAAATCTCAGCAGTTCATAAGTGACTTTAATTTGCCATACTATATTTTAAAGACATATCTGAACAATTAAAAACACTGTATTGCAAATTGAAATTTCTCATGCCTAGTTGCAAATTTTATTGCCACAAATGGGGTCCCTAAGAAGCACTGTTAACTTTATTGGCGACTTGTTGCTCCCTGATTGTGAGTTATCCTCAATAAAGTAATTCAGGGATCATCTCCTCAGTGGTGGAAAAAGGAACACAGGCAGCAAGAACACTGTGGGGTGAGGGCAAAATCCCAGAGGGAAAAAAATCCAAAAACATAATGTGAGCAGGGTAAAAGGGCATGTCTTTTAAGTCAAAGAAAAAGAATCACTGAGCAGTGCAGTGAGAGATTTATTTAGTTAATTTTTATTTATGTATTTACTTATTTATTTTTTGAGACAGGGTCTCTCTGTCGCCCAGGCTGGAGTGCAATAGTGTGAGCATGGCTCGCTGCAGCCTTAACCTCCCAGACTAAAGCAATGTTCCCACCTCAGCCTCCTGAGTAGGTGGAACTAGAGGCACGTGCCACCAGGCTCAACTAATTTTAATTTTTTTTTTTCTTCTTTTTGAGATGGAGTTTCACTCTTGTTGCCCAGGCTGGAGTGCAATGGCATGATCTCAGCTCACTGCAACCTCTGCCTCCTGGGTTCAAGCAATTCTCCCGCCTCAGCCTCCCGAGTAGCTAGGATGACAGGCATGCACCACCGTGCCGTGCTAATTTTGTATTTTTAGTAGAGACGGGGGTTTCTCCATGTTGGTCAGGCTGGTCTTGAACTCCCGACCTCAGGTCATCTGCCCGCCTTGGCCTCCCGAAGTGCTGAGTGGGATTACAGGTGTGAGCCACTGTGCCCGGCCATTTTAAAAGTTTTAATACAGACAAGGTCTCACTATGTTGCCCAGGCTGGTCCAGAAGTCCTGGGCTCAAGCCATCCTCCCACCTCAGCCTCCCAAAGTGCTGAAACTACAGGTGTGAGCCACTGCACCCAGCAAAATAATTATTTAAAAAGGAGAAGATGAAGGAGCCTACCACAGTAGGCAAGAAATGCCCTATTCTCTTAGTAGAGCTCTCTGGGAGGAAACCCACAGCTCCCAGGCTGGCCTCAATGGAGTGAGGTATACATAAAATTGAAAGCCTTGCAAATATGAACAGACCTGAGACAAGAATAACTTTTTGAAGTTTTGTAATTCCTATATTAATATGAACCATGTCACAAAAATAGGTAGAACAGAGAGGAAGACATTCTCATCCTTATTAAAGTATTTTAATAAAGGTTAGATGTTCTAATTATAAAAGATTTGTTTGCTCATTGTGGGAAATCGAGGAAAGAGAATGTAAAAAGAAAACAATTTTAAATGCTCATAATCTGGCGCAGCAGCTCACGCCTGTAGTCCCAGCACTTTGGGAGGCCGAGGCGGGTGGATCACTTGAGGTCAGGAGTTTGAGACCAGCCTGGCCAATATGGTGAAATCCCGTCTCTACTAAAAATACAAAAATTAGCCGGGTGTGGTGGTGGACACCTGCAATCCCAGCTACTCAGGAGGCTGAGGCAGGAGAATCACTCGAACCCAGGAGGCAGAGGTTGCAGTGAGCTGAGATCACACCACTGCACTCCAGCCTGGGTGACAGAGCAAGATTCCGTCCCCCAAAAAATTAAAAATAAAAATAACTGTTCATAATCCATATTCAACTATTATAAACTCTCTGGCATGTTTCCCTCTGAACACTCGACAGTGTACTTTTGCATAGATAATGTTGCACATGGAGTCTTGTATTTTCCTTTTACATTTTCCAATGTAAATTAAATTTAAATGTAAATGTAAAACACTGCCTAAACAGTCGTAATGTTGAATATTATTTTCTCATGCACTTTCATGTATATAATTATTTCTCCATTAGATGATAGGAATGTTGCCTCCCCCCATTTAAAAATCTTTTTGTATACAGATTTCATGTGTCAAGGATAAAAGAACAGAAATAAGTATATCTTTTGTGGTACACAAGATGTACATTCCTAAAAAAGAAATGTGAAATATAAAAATGGGACCCAATCATTTCAGTAAGTTTTATTACTAATATTAATAATGTTTATGGATTTAACATTAACTTTGGCCCTTTAAATTCTGTGTTTTATATTCTCATGGATCCCCGACTGCATCATGCCTTTAATAGTGCTCTTTAGAGAGAATGATTTTTCTTTCTAAAACACATCTAAGTATGCTTTGTTGAGTAGTTTCACTGTAAAAGCAAATACAAGTGGGAGGATAAAAAGGAAAACAATTTCAAAGGAAGGAAGGAGAGAAAGAAGAGAAAAGAAAGGAGGAAGAAATTTTGTTAACCATATTCTAAGGCCTATACCACCATTAGTAAACTGTAGATACATTTTAATTCATTTCTCATACTTCTCCGAGAAAGACATATCCTCCCAAGTGGAACAAGAAATCAAGTTCAAATTTAATAGAGTGCAGAGGGGAAGGCTGAGAGTGGGTGCAAGAGTTCACGAAAAAAGCTGGAGAGAGGATGGAGGGCCAAGCATCCAGTTTATGAGAGAGGAAAGGGGCTGCAGGACCACGCTCCTTTTGTAACATCCCCCTGCGTTTCTGGTCCTCAACTCCAAGTCTGTGGGGTGCGACCAGCCCCAGAGCTGGCAGAGCTGAGATAGACCCTCCCTCCTGGTTTAGCTCTGCTGTGCACACCCTCCCAACACCTATGGGGTCAGGCCATGCCGGCAGCTCAGCAGCCACAAGGTCATGGCTGGGTTTGGCATGAAATGCTTACACTCTGAGCGAAAATAGGCCTCTGAAGAAGGATGAAGCAACAGCCAAGAAAGAACCACTTTGCAAACAGACTTCCGAGGAGAATTAGCCTCTTGAAATCCTCTGTGCAAAAGTTCACACCATAAAACAGCTGCTGCTTAATGTCTCCGGCTTCTAATGAGCCCCGAGCTCCTGGTTTGCACAGAACTTCTGGCCAATGGTGTCCAAGGTCCTTTGCTCTTCCTCACGCCGTTCAATCCCATAAGTGCTCTTGGTCAAAAACTAGGTCATAAACTTATCCACTGAGAAGCGTTTACTGTCGTTTCAAATGGTGTATTCTGTTCAAGAGGTTATGATAATAAAAGAAGAGCAGCAAACAGGCTTTCAAGTTGGGGCATGTGGTTGCCAGGTTAAAAAACTGGCTCCTTATCTTAGTTCAGCTCTTTTAGATTCAAACTACTGGACTCTGGCCCTTTTCTGGACTGATACAAATCATTTCTAGAATGACTAGATCAAATTTTATTTACTCTGTTTCCAGCTTTGAACTAACAGTTCCATGCCAAAAAAAAAAGTTGCTGTTTCAGAAAGTATTGGCAAGCTTCTCCCACTGCCAAAGTTTACAGCATGGTTATATCCTGCCCCAGCAAGAAGGATGGGGCGGGCTGGGGGTAAGGGAGGGAGAGAAATGGAGGAGGGCAGCTGTTTGTTCAATAAACTGCAGCAGAAAACCGCCCACATCCCACACTGTTTCTTCCACACCCCCAGCAGAGAAGCAGGAGGTGGCAGCATGAGAAGTCATTCCTCCAAGGAGAATCGTGCTGGCTGGCTGGATTTCCGCACTCCCACGTAACTGACCACGGTCCTTTCTGATTCACCCATGGAGCACGAGGACAGAAGCCAAAGGGTTTGTCTCTGCTTCCTGGGATGTTGATTCCTGCTCTGATGGAGCCCAAGAGATTTGCGCCTCCTCCCCATCCACCCTCACCCTCACGTCCATCTACCCCATCTTCCTTCCCCAGTGTTTCTAAGCTCTAAGGCACACAGGGCTACGTTACAAAAGTACTAAACTAAAAGGTGTATATTTTGCATCCCACACCTTCCAAGAATATGCTGAAACTCCTCTCCACAAAAAAACACAGCTGTGGTCAACAGTCCTTGGGCTCCCCAAAACAGCATGTCCTCCAAACTCAGCAACCGGACCTCTGCTTTCTCTTCTGAGTGGGAAGAAAGGAAAGGAATATGAGAAGGCAGGGTAGAGGAGCTGTAGCCCACCCCTACTCAGCCTGTTGGAAAGCTCCAATTTGTTAACCTAGAAAACCCTGGGGCATTGCAATCAAAGAGTGGCTCCACCCAAGCAAGTACCTCTGATTATTTTTTTCCCTCCTAGTGGGCAAGAAGAGAAAAGGGAAAATAAGGACAAATGTGTTCAAAACAGAAATACTGCATAACACTAACTTGGCTTTGGGCAAGGACCAGATTATAGGCCCAACACCTCCATTTCTGTCCAAGTGGAAAGAGAAACTACAGGGTGCAACCTTAATCCAGCTGCATGAACTCTGTTGCCCAGAGACTCTGCCAGCCCAAGAAGATCAACATAACCCCAAATTGCGCCTCAGTCCCCAGCTGGCCTTTTTTTTTTTTTTCTTTAGACAGAGTTTCACTCTTGTTGCCCAGGCTGGTGTGCAATGGCATGATCTTGGCTTACTGCAACCTCCACCTCCCAGACTCCCAGATTTAAGCTATTCTCCAGCCTCAGCCTCCCAAATAGCTGGGATTACAGGCATGCACCACCATGCCCAGATAATTTTGTATTTTTAGTAGAGATGGGGTTTCACCATGTTGGTCAGGCTGGTCTTGAACTCCTGACCTCAGATGATCCGCCTGCCTCGGCCTCCCAAAGTGCTGGGATTACAGGTGTGAACCAGGCACCTGGCCTAGTTCTTCAGGGTTTTTAAAGTTCTTTTTGGTAAACTGATTCTTTGTAATATACTGGTCTTAATTATAATTACCATGGAATGATCATTTAGCTTCAAAACTCAATGTGAGGTGGTTCTGTGTTAGAGTAGAATCTGCATGTGCATGAATTTTTCTGCTAAAAAGCCTCTCAACCCTTTCTCGAATGACTAAACTGTGACCAAAGAATGGGAACTGATATTGATGTCACAGTTCAGTTAATTGTTAAAAATAAATAGATCCAGGTTTTAGGTAGCATTCATCTAAGACCAATGTATAACATGTTGTCCTTTGCTGACTCTAAACTGGAAATATAAGCTGGCACAAGATGGGCACTAATCGAAGTCCTTACATATCTCTAAACACAGGTTCAATATGACCTAACTCACATTAATTGCCTTGAAGCCTCATCTGAATTCCATGATTTAAATTAAAAAAAAAAAAAAAAAAGTTGAATTGTTTTGAAAGGCATAGAATGCCAAAAGTTGTTTACAGTTTTCACCAGGTAAAAAGATATAACTGGCTGGGCGTGGTGGCTCACGCCTGTAATCCCACCACTTTGGGAGGCTGAGGCAGGTGGAGCATCTGAGGTCAGGAGTTCAAGACCAGCCTGTCCAATATGACGAAACCCCATCTCTACTAAAAATACAAAAATTAGCTGGACGTGGTGGCATGCTCCTATCATCCCAGCTACTCAGGAGGCTGAAACAGGAGGATCACTTGAACCCAGGAGGCGGAGGTTGCAGTGAGCCGAGATCACGCCACTGCACTCCAGGTGCCACTCCTGAGCAACAAGAGTGAAACTCTATCTAAAAGAAAGTTGTTTTAAAAAGGCCGGGCACAGTGGCTCACACTTGTAATCCCAGCACTCTGGGAGGCCAAGGCGGGCGGATCACCAAAGGTCAAGAGTTCGCCACCAGCCTGACCAACATGGAGAAACCCCGTCTCTACTAAAAAATACAAAATTAGCCGGGCGTGATGGTGCATGCCTGTAATCCCAGCTACTCGGGAGGCTGAGGCAGGAGAATTGCTTGAATCCGGGAGGCAGAGGTTGTGGTGAGCTTAGAACGTGCCATTACACTCCAGCCTGGGCAACAAGAGCAAAACTCCGTCTAAAAAAATTATATATATATGAAATTAACATAACCATCGTTGGTCTAAAAATCGTACTTTTATTTTTTCAGACTGAGTTTCACTCTTATTGCCCAGGCTGGAGTGCAATGGCACAATCTCAGCTCACCGCAACCTCCGCCTCCCGAGTTATAGCAATTCTCCTGCCTCAGCCTCCCAAGTAGCTGGGATTACAGGTATGCGCCACCACGCCAGGCTAATTTTGTATTTTTAGTAGAGACGGGGTTTCTCCATGTTGGTCAGGCTGGTCTCGAACTCCCGACCTCGGGTGATCCACCCGTCTCGGCCTCCCAAAGATTGCTGGGATTTACAGCCGTGAGCCACCGCGCCTGGCCAAAAATTGTACTTTTTTGGCGGGAGACAGAGTCTCACTCTGTCTCCCAGGCTAGAGGGCAGTAGTGCGATCTCAGGTCACTGCAAGCTCCGCCTCCTGCGTTCAAACCCGCCTCTGCCTCCCAAAGTGTTGGAATTACAGGCATGAGCCACCATGTCCAGCCAAAAATCGTACTTCTAAAACACATCTAGTCTCAAATAGATGTCACATATCCTTGTTACACGTGTAGGTCCCACTGTTCTTTTTTGTTTACAACTCCCATGCACAACCCTGTTTCTCTTGAAATTACGAGAAAAGAAGGTAAGATCCCATTAAACCAATTCCTAATTCTGAATCAGGGAAATCTAAGTTGGAAATCTGATTTTCTTCCTTCTGACTTTTCCTTCCCCATTTCCAGGGCTATTTAAGCATAAAAGGAGGGTAGGGCAGGCAAGAAACAAATAAGAGTTGCAAACGCCCATTGATATGGACTTTAATTTCCCAATCTAAGGCCTAGGCAGTGGGATTTAATAGCTGAAGTAAAGGCTTGTCAGCCAAATGGTCCATTCCAGGAAGAAAACCAATTAATGTATTTTTAGGTTTGATGCTAGAACTTAACCAAGTTGTGGGAAACAGGAAATGTATCGACATTAATTGCGTTGTAGGCCCATCTGAATTCTTCCAGATTCCTTTCTTCCCCTCCCTGCCCTTGGCTTGCTCGGTGTTCTTTCACCTCCATCGTTACTGTGTAAGCAATTACTGGCAACTAGGCAAGAATGTCTATGAGCCTAACTTGAACTCTGCTGTCTTTCAGCAAAGAAACCAGAATCTAAAACTCTTACAGCTCAGTGATCCCCCAGAACCACCAGGAAAAATGAACTTCCAAAGGGGGAAAAATACCCATAGATTCAAAAAGTGATGAGTATACGGTATGTTTCCAGGTCTAGCTCCACATGGCCTTTATATGCCAAGTACCACGGGATTAATGCGTGGAATGCTCAACATTGCTTATGCATAGGATTAGATTTATAAATATAAATGAGTAATACTTTCAGCTTATCTTTTCTAAAAATTACTAACATAGCTGTAACAGCCTTAGCCACCAATCAGAAACCTCCTGTTACAGTGAATATTCTTGCTAGTTTAAA
This sequence comes from Hylobates moloch, assembly GCF_009828535.3. Classification (NCBI taxonomy): domain Eukaryota; kingdom Metazoa; phylum Chordata; class Mammalia; order Primates; family Hylobatidae; genus Hylobates; species Hylobates moloch. Next base: position 21,084,010 of record NW_026652295.1, on the reverse strand, counting down.
ATAGTAGCTCACTCTGCCTATCTGACAACAAAACCATTTACAACATCTATAATATCTACATAATCAAACTGCCACAATCATGTAATTCATCAACTGAGCAATACCACATATCCTACCAGCATGTGGAGAATCTTTTAAGTATCTGGAAGGACCTAATGAAATGTACATCCTAACCCCAGAAAAGATGTAACTTCTTCTATGAACAATGTTCCACTCAAAATACTTTGGGAGGGGCTGGGCACAGTGGCTCACGCCTGTAATCCCAGCACTTTGGGAGGCCGAGGAGGGTGGATCAACTGAGGTTAGGAGTTGGAGACCAGGCTGGCCAACACGGTGAAACTCCGTCTTTACTAAAAATACAGAAACATTAGCCAGGCGTGGTGGCATGTGCCTGTAATCCCAGCTACTTGGGAGGCTGAGGCAGGAGAATCACTTGAACCTGGGAAGTGGAGGTTGCAGTGAGCCGAGGTCGTACCACTGCACTCCAGCCTAGATGACAAGAGTGAAACGCTGTCTCAAACAAACAAAAAAACTTTGGAAGGGAAAAATAAAATGAAACACAAGTTCTAGAGATACAAAGTTAAATGTGATCATTCAAGGTCCACCCGGCACATGTTCCTTGTATATGCCGTGCTTTTGGTTGGCCATGGCTCACAGTTATCTAAAAATTTACTATATTCAAATGTAGTTTTATGTTTGCCAAAAAAAGTACAGCTACATGTTTCACTTTCAGATATACAGCTGTCCTCCACTCCCCTGGGCTTCTGACATGAAGAACTTGAAAATAGGTTTCTATGAGGCCAACTTGTCTACATCCCTGGGCCTGTTCAGTCAGAGACAGATGTGTAGTGCTCTACAAGAACGGCTACCAAGGCCGGGCACAGTGGCTCACGCCTGTAATCCCAGCACTTTGGGAGGCCGAGGCGGGCAGATCACCTGGGGTCAGGAGTTCAAGACCAGCCTGGCCAACATAGTGAAACCCCATCTCTACTAAAAATACAAAAAAAAAATTAGCTGGGCATGGTGGTGGGCGCCTATAGTCCCAGCTACTTGGGAGACTGAGGCAGGAGAATCACTTGAATCCGGGAGGTTGCAGTGGGCCAAGATCACACCACTGCACTCCAGCCTGGGCAACACAGTGAGACTCTGTCTCAAAAAAAAAAAAAAAAAATAGCTACCAAAAAAAATTTAAAAATTGCTGAGCATGGTAGCACACACTGGTAATCCCAGCTACTTAGGAGGCTGAGGAGGGAGGATCACTTCAGGCCAGAAGGTCAAGGTTGTAGAGTGCCATAATCACACCTGTGAATAGGCACTGCACTCCAGCCTGGGCAACCTAGTGAGACTCCATCACACACACACACACACACACACACACACGAGACTCCATCACACACACACACACACACACACACACACAAAGCTAACTGTCTCTAAATTTAAGAAGACGCAGAAACAGGGCAGGGCACAGTGGCTCACGCCTGTAATTCCAGCACTCTGGGAGGCCGAGGCGGGTGGATCACAAGGTCAGGAGATCGAGACCATCCTGGCTAACACAGTGAAACCCCATCTCTACTAAAATACAAAAAAAATTAGCGTGCATGGTGGCAGGAGCCTGTAGTCCCAGCTACTAGGGAGGCTGAGGCAGCAGAATGGCATGAACCCGGGAGGCAGAGCTTGCAGTGAGCCGAGATCGCGCGACTGCACTCCAGCCTGGGCGACAGAGCGAGACTCCATCTCAAAAAAAAAAAGAAGACACAGAAACAAACATGATTGGAGGAATCTAGGGGGAGAGGCAGAAATGAATGAATGTTGGCTTACTAGATCTCCTTTTAACCAGTCATTAGATTCTCAGGCATAAATGTTGCTTTTTAAAAACTGTCAAGGTAAATCATGGAACAGCATGTCTCCTATTCCTACCATTTCAGATAAAGTCTGGTCACTCTTTAACTTCTCTACTTCACCAGAATATGTGCTTAGCTCTTAACATTAAAATTAGGAAATCTTAATATTGGCCTGTGATAGCTCCTCACGTTAAAAAATAAAAGGGGAATAATCGTACATGAACCAAAAATGCTTACGCTGTAAGAAATACTACTCTAGGAAATGACAAATTTTAAATCCTTTATAATGTGATTATGGCTACTAGCATGAAAAGGGATTAGTCGTAACTGAAATAGAAAATTAAGAAGCAAAACTCTTGGTAAGACAAAATATAAACCAGGCTGGCAGCATTTCCCTACCTGAAGAGCACTCATCAATCATCCTGACTGTCTTGTGGTAATGCTTCAGCAAACCCACCAGTGAAATGAGCTTGTTGCCAATTCCTATGCATTTAAAAGAGGACAGATATGTCACACTATGCAAAACACGGCATCATGTGATCAGAAAGACATTTAATAATCTGAAGCAGAACAAATAAATGTCAGCAAATCCTTTGGAATTTAGTGCTTCTAAGATAGACCCTTTAGGATGTTCCTGAAATAGATTTTATGCACTCGACCAATTTTTGTGTCTTCTGTAGTTTCCATTTGCAAAGGGACCTGGGATGTACAGATGACATGTGGGTGACATCATGCTTGGACACGACGCTAAGGGGAGAAAAGACACATGCAACACAGAAAAATGCAGCAATGCATCTTCCAGGGCTTTCCTAGAGAGACAGCCACTGACTGCATCACGTCAAAATGAAAGCTTTTCCCAACGGGAACTTTTATTACAGTTCCTATTAAGAGAACAGAAAAAAAAAAAAAAAAAAAGCAACTTTCCGGTTTTCATAGGAAAAGAATGATTTCCAAATTGTGATTTTTCAGAGGGAAAGACTTATTCACGGTAAATATGAAACACATGGTGTTCTCAGAGGGTTTTTGTCCACCCTACACAGTAGTATCTCTCATATGAAAGGAACAATTATTAATAGTTAAACACAGTACCCCTTAGAATGTACCATATATTTCTGTTTAAAGCCTGAGGTCCCAGGGAGCCTTTAAATAATGATTCCAAAGGGAACTTCCTGCTTCTCACTCTGGAGCGAGTAGCCACATCCCACACGCTACAAAATGCAGTTGGGTGGACTCAGCTATCAACAGGATATTTGCCCACTGGACCCATTTTCAGAATGTGAAGAGAGAAATTTCAGCCAACTGGGAAGGCCAGTGGCCTCATTAGGAAATACGGGACCTATTCATCCATTGTGGGTTGTTTCCGGTTTTTTATTTGCCCTTGTTGGTGTTTTGCTTTGCTTTTTCATCAGGGTGTGGATCTCAGTGGCTCTTAATCCCAGATGTACAGTAGAATCATCTGGGAGGTTAAAGACAACACCCTTCAATGGGCCTCCAGGAGGTTATAATTTACATCTAGAGTTGAGAACCACTATCCTACCCCCATCTGACTCCAACCTCACCAATCCAGCCTCCAACTTTCAGCATTACACTATATCATTTAGGCTTCTGATGAGAACTGTCAAGCAAAGCTATCTTTCTTCCTCTTTCTTCACTTACTTTGAGATTTCCAAGAGGCCCTCAAGAGAGTATCAGTCCATTTTCCATGCAGTGCCAAGGATGCTCTATATTGCTATGTGCAGGCTGTCCCTAAGAATACAGGACGTTCCAGGCCGTATGGGATACGCAGCTCACTCCCACAGGGTCCCAGACTCTCCACCCCACCCCCACCGCTATTCTCATGTATGTCACAGGCTTGTCTTGAGGGAAGGCATGGGATAGAATATCTCAGGAGGTCCTATCCAATTTCCTAGCAATCTGTAACACAGGAAAGAGCGCCCTGCAGTCTGTCACTGTGATACAAATGCTTCTCACAAATACCTCAACCATTAGTCTCGCCCTAAACAAACAAACATCGTGCTAGGCAGAGCCGAGCGCCATTCCCTGGACGACAGGAGAATGTGACTGCAATTGCAATGCCTGTTGAGTGTAGGCAATTATCTTTTAATATTAGCAAAAGCTGTACGCAGCGAGCACCCCCACTCCCACCACACACACACAAATCCCTATCAGCTGCCTCTCCACCTGACCGTTTCTCAGGTAATGAATACGTCCAGGTAAATAAGAGAGAGATGGGGTCGCCAGCACCTTAGTAAGATCTAATTCAAATCCTTCATTTTTGGAAAATCCACTCATTTAAACCCAAAATCAGGAATTTTGAAAAAAAAAAAAAAAGTGGCAGCCTTTCAATTTGAAAATAGAGTAACTTAACTGATGAATTAAAAAAATTTATAGACAAGATAAATTCTAAATTTTGACAAGTATTTTTAAGTCCAAAAAAATAAATCACTGTGTCCCTCCATTAATTCCAACAATAGTATGTGGCTTTGCACATAACACGATCTAAGTATTTATTTGCTTATATTTTTATCTCAGAAGTGGGAAGTCCATAAAATGAAAGATCCATATACACTAATGGCTGCTGTTTATTGAATGACTGGTATGTACCAGGCACTCAGGGCTAAGTGCTTTCCAGGTTTCATTCCACTGAATTCCCTCAACCTAATGGAGAACAACCAGGTTCTCTATTTTATAGATGAGCCCATGAAGCTTCAATAAATAAAACAACACATCCATAGTCCACAAAGCTAGAGGGTGGCCGAGCTGGTACTCGGAGAGAAGTCTGGCTAACTTCAAAGCCCTCAACCACTTTTATGAACTATTGTATTATCCTTTACAAGTAGGTAATGTACTAAAACACCACTACCACTAACACTTTTTAAAAAACAGGGGGCAGAGACAAGCAACCTGAATTCTTACGTAACTTACTTATTTAAAGACCCTGTCTTTATTTTTGAAGACAGGGTCTCTCTCTGTCACCCGGGCTGAAGTGCAGTGGCATGTGATCACAGCTCACTGCGGCCTCTACCTCCCAGGTTCAATCAATCCTCCTGCGTCTGGAGTAGCTGGGACTACAGGCGTGTGCCACCACACCCGCCTAATTCGTCTTATTTTTTGTGGAGACAAGAGCTCACTCTATTGCCCAGGCTGGTCTCGAATTCCTGGCCTGCCAAAGTGCTGGGATTACAGACATAAGCCACTATGCCTGGCCTGAATTATTTGACTTTTATTCTTGAGGAAAACATTCATTGTGGAGTAAGGGTGAGAATGTGGGATTTGGAATCTTGTCTCTGATATAAACTGACCACAGGCAAGTTATTGAACCTCAGAGACTCCACATTCTCTTCTTTGAAATGGAAATAACAATGTCCACCTCACACGGCTGTTAGAAGAACCTACTGAAATAGCCATCTTTGGTACTCACTGTTAGCTTTCTCTCTTATTTTTTATTATTTTATTATTTTTTTTTTAGACAGAGTCTCACTCTGTCACCCAGGCTGGAGTGCAGTGGTGCGACCTCGGCTCACTGCAACCTCCATCTCCTGGGTTCAAGCGATTCTCCAGCGTCACCCTCCCAAGTAGCTGGGATTGTCGGCACCTGCCACCATGCCTGGTTAATTTTTGTACTTTTTTTTGTTTTTTTTTTTTTTAGTAGAGATGGGGATTTCACCATGTTGGCCAGGCTGGTCTCGAACTCCTGACCTCAGGTGATCCGCCCACCTCAGCCTCCCAAAATACTGGGATTACAGGTGTGAGCCACCACACTTGGCCTTTCTTTCCTCTCTTAGTGTCAGTGTCCTAATCTGTCAGCTAGGGATAACAAACTTCATCATACCCATCATACCAACATCACAGAGGTCATTAAAGGAAAAAATATTATAAATAGTAGAATTGCTTTGAAAAATAAAGTTATGTTTTAGAGAAGCTTTATTTCAGATCATTAGCACTTTTAAGTGTACTGACTCCCTGAAAAGAAATTATAAATCATCAGTCACCCTGAAGAGCTCATATTTAAGAAAGTAGTCTTAACTTTTTTATTGTTTTGTAAATTATCTTGATTCATCTGTTTTTCAGCTCTGAGTTCTATTTTTTTTTTTACTTAATGTTTCAATGAGTCATTATTAAGTACCCATTAAGTACTCAGGCCCATAGGGAATTTTAAAAGTTGGAAATAGGATTCTTGCACCTAGGAAGGTAAGATGTTTGGCTGGGTTTTCTAAAAGTAGGCACAGATAAAACGTGTGGATTAATCAGTAGTTGCCAGTGATTAGGATTAGGAAAAGCGTGTAACTATTAACCAGCAGCAGAAGAGGATCAGGTGTGGTGGCTCACACCTCTAATCTCAGCACACTGGGAGGCTGAGGCAGGAGGATTACTTGAGGCCAGGAGTTCAAGAACAGCCTGGGCAACATAACAAGACTCCGTCTCTATAAAAAATAGAAAATTAGATGAATGTGTTGGCAGTAGCCCTAGCTACTTGGGAGGCTGACATGGGAGGACTGCTTGAGTCCAGCAGTTCCAGGCTGCAGGCTGCAGCAAGCCATGATCGCACCATTGCACTCTAGCCTGGGCAACAGAGCAAGATCCTGTTTCAAAAAAGCAAACAAAAAGTAGCAGAAGGGAACTTCTTGATCATGCTGGAACAGTTCTGTATCCCAATTGTAGTGATGGCTACTTGAATCTACAAGGATAACAAAATTTTGTAGAAAAATGTACACCCCCTTCCAAAAAAAGAATGCATGTAAAAATCGCTTAAATCTAAATAAGGTCTCTTACCTGAGTTAATGGCATTATGCCAATGTCAATTTCCTAGTGGTTTTTTTTTGGGTTTTTTGTTTTTTTTTTTGAGATGGAGTCTCGCTCTGTCGCCCAGGGTGGGGTGCAGTGGCATGATCTCGGCTCACTGCAACCTCTGCCTCTGGGGTTCAAGCAATTCTCCTACCTCAGCCTCCCGAGTAGCTGGGACTACAGGCACATGCTGCCACGCCCAGCTAACTTTTTGTATTTTATTAGAGACGAGGTTTCACCGTGTTGCCCAGGCTGTTCTCGAACTCCTGAACTCAGGCAACCCGCCTGCCTCAGCCTCCCAAAGTGCTAGGATTACAGGCGTGAGCCACTGCGCCCAGCCAGTTTCCTAGTTTTGACTATGTACTAAGGTTATGTAAGGTGTTACATTGGCAGATGCTCAGTGAGGGCACACGGGAACTCTCTGGACTGTACTGCAATTACCTGTGAATCTCTTTTTTTTTTTTTTTGAGACCGAGTTTTGCTTTTGTCTCCCAGGCTGAAGTGCAATGGCACAATCTCGGTTCACTGCAACCTCGGCCTCCTAGGTTCAAGAAATTCTCCTGCCTCAGCCTCCCAAGTAGCTGGGATTACAGGTGTCAGCCACCATGCCTGGCTAATTATTTTATTTTATTTTATTTTATCTTATTTTATTTTATTTTGGTAAAGACAGGGTTTCACCACCTCGGCCAGGATGGTCCTGAACTCCTGACCTCAGTGATCTGCCCACCTCAGCCTCCCAAAGTGCTGGGATTACAGGCATGAGCCACTGTGCCTGGCCGCCTGAATCTTAAAATATAAAAATAAATTAGCTGGGCGTAGTGGCGGGCACCTGTAATCCCAGCTACTTGGAAGGCTGAGGTGAGAGAATCGCTTGAACCTGGGAGGCGGATGTTGCAGTGAGCCGAGATCGCACCACTGCACTCCAGCCTGGGCAACAGAGCGAGACTCTGTCCAAAAAAAAAAAAAATATATATATATATATATATGGCATTTATAAGAGGAAACCCCTTATAAACTGATATGGAAAGATTTCTAAGATGTATAGTTAAGTGAAAACCAAGAGGAAGACGTTGAAGCATGCGTACAATACGCTACCTTTTGTGTAAAAGCAGGAAATAAGAAGAGATACTCATATTCCCACAGAGCATCAGGGGACAATGCAGGCTACATCAGAAACAGGACAGTGGTTACCTGCAGGGACCAGGAAGAAGGGACTTGACAGATGAGGCACTAAGACGAAAGAGAGAACATTACACTTTTTGGGTTTTGAACCATGTAATGTAATATTATTCAGAAAAACAAATCAAAAGACAAAAAGAAAAAAACTGATAGCAACATAATGATAACATCAATGTGGAAACCTGCGTGTCAGGTCCTTTACTGAACAACTTAAATATATTATTTCTGGCTAGGCCCAGTGGCTCAAACCTGTACTGATATAATCCCAATAATATGGGAGGCCGAAGTGGGAGGATCGTATAAGGCCAGGAGTTCTAGACCAACCCGAGCAACATAGCCAAGACACCATCTCTACAAAAAAATTTTAAGAATTAGCTGAGCATGGTGGCATATGCCTGTAGTCCTCGTTACTTGGGAAGCTGAGGCAGGAGGACTATGTCAGCCTCGGAGTTTGAGGTTGCAGTGAGCTATGATTGCGCCACTGTGCTCCAGCCTGGGTGACAAGAGTGAGACCTTGTCTCAAAAAAAAAAAAAACAAAAAAAAAACACATAAAATTATTTCTAATCCTCAAAAGAGCAACAATTATCTCTTTTCACAGAGGGTAAAACCAAAACTCAAGAATAATTAATTTTTTAAACCTTCCCCTAAGCCCCTGCTCCTTCCATGATAATAGACTTCCCTCCTATTTAAAGTTCACCGGCCAGACCGTGCTACAACTTTTTTTTTTCTCTGCCTGAAACCCCTCTCACCCCTCACCTTACTTTGCTTGGCTGGAACACCCTTATTCAACCTGAATAAAGCTGAAATAACTAAAAAGAAAAATTTTTTTAACCTTAAAAGAAAAAGAAGAATCCCTGTTAATTATGAATGGGCATAAGTAGATATTCTTTACAAACCTTTAACATCAAATTTCTGAGTGAGGCTGATTCCTAATACTTCTAGAAAATCTTTTGCCATATATGAATTCATAAAGAAGTGATAACAGTGTTCTAAAAAATATATTACACTCCTTAAAAACTCCTCAGCATGGCTTTTTAAAATTTCCTTTTCTTTGAAGTGTGTTTACCTTAAAAAGTGGAATAAAGGGCACTGTGTTCAGAAGAAATCTTAGTCCTTTGGTGCTAAACTTCCAAACTACTTTGTGGCCATTGAATACAGCATGGGTTCCTAGACAGACACAGAGAACTCCTGACTTTAAAAGCTCTGTTATTTACCTTAAAAAGATCTGTCCTCTAGAGGCCAGGCACGGTGGCTCACGCCTGTAATCCCAGCACTTTGGGAGGCCAAGGCAGGCAGATCATTTGAGATCAGGAGTTCGAGACCAGCCTGGCCAAAATGGTGAAACCCCGTCTCTACAAAAAATACATAAAAAATTAGCCGGGTGTGATGACACACAGCTGTAATCTCAGCTAATCAGGAGGCTGAGGCAGGAGAATCACTTGAACCCAGGAGGCAAAGTTTGCAGTGGGCCAAGATCATGCCACTGCTCTCCAGCCTGGGTGACAGAGTGAGTCTCTGTCTCAAAAAAAAAAAAAAAAAAAGAGAAGAAAAATGAAAGGAAAAAAAAAGAATTCATCCTCTAGAGAGTGTTTTCATAAGTTTCCTAAGTTTGATCAACAGTAAAATGCAGGTCAGCATGGCATGGCAGTCAAAGGTATGTGGGGGCTGGGTGCGGTGGCTCGTGCCTATAATTCCAGCACTTTGGAAGGCTAAGGCAGGAGTGCTCAAGGTCAGGAGTTCAAGGCCAGCCTGGACAACATAGCGAGACCCCATGTCTACAAAAAAATTATTAAAAAAAAAATTAGCTAGGTGTGGTGGCACACAACTACTCGGGAGGCTGAGGCAAGAGGGTATCTTGAGCCCAGAAGTTTGAGGCTACAGTGAGCCAAGATTGCTCTGCACTCCAGCCTGGGCAACACAGCGAGACCCTGTCTCTAAGAAAAAGAAAACAAGAAAAGAAAAAGATACATGGTCTGAAGTCAGACTCCTGGGGTCAAGTTCTGGCTTTGCCAATTCCTGTGTCCTTCAACAAGATAACTTCTTTGTGTCTTGTTTTCATCATTTGTAAAATGAAGTTTTGCTGATACCAAACACATAGAGATATGGAATGATTAAATAACTTACAACACATGTAAAGGGCTTAGAACAGTGCCTAATATGGGCCAAGTATGAATAAACGTCAGCTAGCAGTAATATATAGCTTGGTCATATGGTATATACTTGATAAATAATGTTAACTCCAAGAAGGAGCTTGTCTGTGGTTAAGCTTAAGGAATTTGAAAGAATACAACAGATAGATGAAACATTGAAAACACCGAGAATGTGAGGATGGGAAGCGTATCTTTAGGTGGCGCGTGCTAGCAGTGTTAATCTGCTTTCTGAGCAATAAGCCTGACCCTCTAGAGGAGGGAACTCACATCCCAAACACCAGATTGCCCTCTGCTTTGAGGATTTTGGTTAACCAGAGGATGTTAATTTTGCAAGTCATTTTATAGTTTAACTTTTCCAGATGTCATGCTGTCATGCAGCAACTTTTCTATTTTTTTTTTTTTTTTTTTTTTTTTTTTGAGACAGAGTCTCACTCTCTTGTCCAGGCTGAAGTACAGTGGTGCGATCTCGGCTCACTGCAACCTCCGCTTCCCAGGTTTAAGTGATTCTCCTGCCTCAGCCTCCTGAGTAGCTGGGATTACAGGTGCCCACCACCACGTTCCACTAATTTTTGTATTTTTAGTAGAGACGGGGTTTTACCATGTTGGCCAGGCTGGTCTTGAATTCCTGGCCTTAAGTGATCTGCCCGCCTCAGCCTCCCAAAGTGCTGGGATTACAGGGATGAGCCATTGTGCCCGGCTGCAACGTATCTTTTCAATGACGATTCTAAAACACAGATCTTAAGCAGGTCATGGTATCCAGCCAGGTGTGTTCTTAAAAGAGTTCTCATTGCCATGTGTTTAACTTCCCCATATGCTTCTGGAGGGCTTGATAACTCATACCTGACAAACTCATTCCAATCACTCTACATAAAAAGCTTTATTATTAATTAATGGCTATTATTAATATCATAATATTTAAAGTTGCTAAATTGGTAGCTAAATCAGCATCAGGGTGTTTTACTTAATCACAAAGACAGCTGGGCGCAGTGATTCACACCTATAATCTCAGCACTTTGGGAGGCCAAGATGGGTGGATCACTTGAGGTCAGGAGTTCGAGACCAGTCTGACCAACATGGTGAAACCTCATATCTATTAAAAAAAATACAAAATTAGCCAGGTCTGGTGGCACAAGCCTGTAATCCCAGCTACTTGGGAGGCTGAGGCAGAAGAATCACTTGAACCCAGGAGGCAGAGGTTTCAGTGAGCTGAGATTGTACCATTGCATTTCAGCCTGGGCAACAAGAGCAAAACTCTGTCTCAAAAAATAATAATTAATCACAAAGACACTTTTCATGGGGACTTTAACAGATATTTACATACACACGTTCACAGAGGTATTCACAATAGCCAAAAGGTGGAAGTAACCCAAGTGTCCATCAACAGATGAATGAATAAACAAAATGTGATAGAGACATACAATGGAATATTATTCAGCCTTACAAAGGAAGGAAATTCTGACATATGCCGAAACATGGATGAATTTTGAAGACATTATGCTAAGTGAAAAAAATCAGTCACAAAAAGAAAAATACTGCATGATTCCACTTACATGAGGTACCTAGAGCAGTCAAATTCATAGACACAGAAAGTGGAATGGTGGTGACCAGGGGCTAGGGGGAGGGAAGAATGAAGAGTTAGTGTTTAATGGGTACAGAGTTTCAGGTTGGGAAGATAGAAACTTTTTTTTTTATTATTATACTTTAAGTTCTGGGGTACATGTGCAGAACGTGCAGGTTTGTTACATAGGTATACATGTGCCATGGTGGTTTGCTGCACCCATCAACCTGTCATCTACATTAGGTATTTCTCCTAATGCTATCCCTCCCCTACCCCCACCACCCCGAACAGGCCCCAGAGTGTGATGTTCCCCTCCCTGTGTCCATGTGTTCTCATTGTTCAACTCCCACTTATGAGTGAGAGGGAAGATGAAAACTTTCAAAAGATAATAGTGGCAACAATTGCACACAACAATATGAGTGTATTTAATGCCACTGAAGTGTACACTTAAAAATGGCTTAAATGATAATTTTATATTATGTGTATTTCACCACAATAAAAAATATATATTACTAAAATCCTGTAACACATACAAAGGAAAGGGAGGAGTAGGTAGTTATCAATGAAGCTGGACTCAGAAACATTTCATCGAGACAATTCCAAGCAACAGAAACCCTAAGAAACTGGCAAACACACACACACACACACAAGAAACAGAAAATAAAGATTCCTCTTTATTTTAGCTACAGAGATTCACTTCAGTATAAAAACAGAGTAAGAGCTAATCATCTCAAAAAGTTAAAGGGAAAAATACTCAAACTCTAGTCTGAAGCTGGACTCAGAAACAGTTCATCTAGATAATTCCAAGCAAGAGAAACCCTAAGAAACTGACAAAAAAAAAAAGGAGAAAAAGAAAAGAAAAAAGAAACCAAAAAACACAGAAAATAAAAAAGAAAGGTTCCTTTTTAACTAAACAGACTTCACTTCAGTATAAAAACAGTAAGAGTTAATCATCTCAAAAACTTAAAAAGAAAAATACTCAAACTCTATTCTAAGTCTTGGCCATTCAACACACAAGTTTTATCTGATAACTGATTTTTTTTTTTTTTTTAAGACAAAGTCTCACTCATGTCCCCCAGGCTGGAGTGCAATGGCGCAATCTCGGCTCCGCCTGAAACCTCCGCCTCCCAGGTTCAAGCAATTCTCCTGCCGCAGCCTCCCGAGTAGCTGGGATTACAGGTACCTGCCACCATGCCTGGCTAATTTTTGTATTTTTAGTAGAGATGGGGTTTCACCATCTTGGCCAGGCTGGTCTTGAACTCCTGACCTCAGGTGATCCACCCTCCTCGGCCTCCCAAAGTGCTGGGATTACAGGCGTGAGCCACCGCACCCGGCCAATAACTGATATTTTAAGTAGAACAGCAACAGGAATGGAATGTAGCAAAAATTACAGATCTGAAACTACCATCACAAAATGAAACTTGGATCCTTCATAATCTTTACGGTCAAGGCAAAGTCAAATAAATTTCAGTTAGGTTAATCCCATCAAGATCTAATATTGTTATCCTTTTTTAAGTGAAAATACATTTAATTAGATCATAGGAATGAAAAGAAAGTCTGGTTCTTCCACTTCAATATCCGTTTCTTGGATCTTATGGACGTGACATGAATATGGAAAGGACTATTTGCTTCTGGTACTTTATTTTGTCTCTCCCTTTACCCTTCCTTGCAGCCATATTTACTGGAATTTTATAGAATCTTGACACCAAAGATCCTGCAAGGGGAGAAAAGCTCTTCAGAAATAAAGATCAGTGCCGGGCGCAGTGGCTCATGCCTGTAATCCCAGCACTTTGGGAGGCCGAGGCTGGGTGGATCACAAGGTCTAGGAGCTCGAGACCAGCCTGGCCAATATGGTGATACCCTGTCTCTACTAAAAATACAAAAATTAGCCAAGCATGGTGGCTCGCACCTGTAGTTCCAGCTACTCGGGAGGCTGAGGCAGAAGAATCGCTTGAACCCAGGAGGTGGAGGTTGCAGTGAGCCGATATGGTGCCAGCCTGGGTGACAGAGCGAGACTCCATCTCAAAAAAAAAAAAAAAAAGGAAGCAGGTGGCATATGAATATTTGGTATTGCTGGCAGTGAGTTTGCACATCAACAGAAAACAGAAATTTTCCAGTCACACAAATCGTATATTGTAATCGCATGAAAAATAGCTTTTTCAATATCTCTTAGTGAGAAACTTTTCAAAAGGCCTAAGAATTAGAGAGCCTCAAGGCCGACACACCTCTTCAATAATCCATTGTGTGGTGATTATTCCACAAAATGGTTTGGGAAATACACAAATGTATGTTTATTTTCCTAAGAGGCATATTAAATAGTTTACTCTAACCAATCAGGTTTTAAACCTCTGCTATAAATTAAGAATAAATAAATTCTCGAATTGATTAAATTTTTCCCATTTTGGAAAATGAAATTGGGTATTTATTTCTGCCACATCTGCCATCAGCAAGAAGGGCACGAAATAAAATAAACATTGGCACCAAAAAAAGCTTACTTCTTCCCCATATTTTCTATTGGAAAAATAAGTTTTGTTTTCCAGTAAGATATTTCATTTTTTTTTTAAATCTGCTTCTACTCAAGGCTGGAGTTCTATTTATTTTTAAATGAAGCCCACGAAACCTCCCAAGTGCAACTCAGATTTACATCTGGCTAATCCTGCAAATATGACCAGCCAAATTCATGCTGTTTATTTTATTTATTTTTTTGAGACAGAGTCTCGCTCTGCTGCCCAGGCTGAAGTGCAGTGGCCTGATCTCGGCTCACTGCAACCTCCACCTCTTGGGTTCAAGCGATTCTCTGCCTCAGCCTCCCAAGTAGCTGGAATTACAGGTGCCCACCACCATGCCCAGCTAATTTTTGTATTTTTAGTAAAGACAGGGATTTACCATCTTGGCCAGGCTAATCTCAAACTCCTGACCTCAGGATCCACCCGCCTCGGCCTCCCAAAGTGCTGGGATTACAGGTATGAGCCACCACGCCCAGCCCATGCTGTTTATTTCTAATGAGTTCTGTGATTTTTGGATAACACATGTGAAAGATAGCAAATTAACTACTGCTAGTCAGCAGCATGCAAGCAAAAACTGTCTTGGGAAGCCAGTGTGAGCAAATCCTGCAAGTCAATTTCTAATCACACTTGCCAGAAACTTGGGGGGGAGATAGGTGATAAACCCTGCCAAGAAAATCAGTAGTAGAACTTGTTTCCCTTTCCTTTTTCCATGGACTATTTCAACACTCAACCAACAAATACAGCCCAACCTTTCCTTTCCATAATTCCAGAGACTGCAAGGAAGGCGCTGGTCTCGTTGATAGTCTTAGAAAAATTAAAAAGCCTCACATTGCAAAATGTAGTATCAGTCTCTCGAGTTCATTTCCTGGAGCTATAGCCATTTACAGGAAAGAGAATGAAGGAGGTGAAAGAGGGTGTCATTTGTATGCTTTAAAAAATGCATATTCTGCCCAAGACACCTACAAGTGAGTAGACAAACCATATTCAAATCCCCTTGCCTAGACAAAAACCAGCCAGAAATACTGCAGAAAGTCAGCAGTAGCTCGAAACAACAAACAAAAAACGCTAGAGATGGCAGAAAAAAAACTCCCCCAAACCACGTCGCTAATGGCTTAAAAACTAGAGTTTGCAAAGCACTTACTTGTTTGAAAGGTAAGACCCCCGAGTGCATTGTTGCAGGATATTTTCATCTTAGCTTCCCAACTGAATCCCAAACCAAACACAAGTCTTTGCCAGTGGTTTCGTGCCATGACTACAATTAGAATCACCTGAATCACCTTTAAATCTTGCTGTTGCTGGGATGACCCCCCCCCCACCCCACCCACAACCCAATTGAAACCAGAATTTCCTTGTTTCAGATTTGGCCCCAGGCCAGGGCACCAGTGTCTTTCAAAGCCCTCTGGAGTGATTCGACTGTGCTGCCAGCAGTTGAGGACCACAACTTTATAAGTATGCTTTTTAAAAAAGAAGGTGATTTCCCTATCAAATACACCCAGATCTCTATTTTCACTCTCTCTGTCCTGCTCCAGAAAATCATGATCACCACTTCCATTCCCTGCTCTCCTACACACTTCCTAATGCAGCAGCAGTCTGTGTGTGCTGCCCTCCACAACTAGAAATGGAAGGTGGCTTAGCACAGGCCCTAGAAGGCAATAGAAGGCTGGACTCCATCTTGGTGACCCAGTATGTAAGCACATCATCTCAGGATATGCTGTGATGTTAAACACAAAGACAAATGCAAAATAGGGTGTGTAAAGAGCATAAAATTTTGGTTTCCTTTAGACCAGTGATTCTCTTTTTTTTTTTTTTTTGAGACGGAGTCTTGCTCTGTCGCCCAGGCTGGAGTGCAGTGGCGCAATCTCGGCTCACTGCAAGCTCCGCCTCCTGGGTTCACGCCATTCTCCTGCCTCAGCCTCTCTGAGTAGCTGGGACTACAGGCGCCCGCCACCACGCCCGGCTAATTTTTTGTGTGTGTATTTTTAGTAGAGACGGGGTTTCACCGTGGTCTCGATCTCCTGACCTTCTGATCCGCCCGCCTCGGCCTCCCAAAGTGCTGGGATTACAAGCGTGAGCCACCGCGCCGGGCCGATTCTCTTAACTCTACCATGCATTGGAATCACCTGGAAGGCTTGTTAAACCACTACACTCCCAGAATGACTGATTCAGTCAGCTGTAGGCTCTAATGACTTCCGTCTCTTGCAAGTTCGCAAGTGATGCTGATTCTGCTGGTCTTAGAACCAAATTTTGAGAACCACTGCTCTACACTGAACTTCTGGCATCTTCAAACATTTGAAATGCCAAACAAATTTGGTTTTGTTAGTATCTCTCTATATAATTATATTCCAATTATAATTGGAATACTGAACACTAGTTGGATATTTGATATGAAGGACTTAACTACTGTTTGAGGATGTTTTTTGTTTGTGCTGGCAGGGAGCTCTTGGTAATTTTGTTGTTGTTGTTGCTGTTGTTCTTTGTTTTGTTTTTTGAGACAGGGTCTTGCTCTGTCGTCCAGGCCAGAGTGCAGTGGCATAATCACAACTAACTACGGCCTCAAATTCCTGAGCTCAAGTGATCCTGCCTCAGCCCACCAAGTGGCTGGAACTACAGGCATGTGCCACCATGCCTGGCTATAAAAAAATGTAAATTTTATATATATATAATTTTTTTTTTTTTTTTTTTTTTTTTGTAGAGATGGAGTTCTCGCTGTGTTGTCCAGGCTGGTTCTCAGATTCCTGGGCTCATGCGATCTTTCCACTTTGGCCTCCTAAAGTGCTGGGATTTCAGTGAGCTACCACATCCAGCCTTAACTACTGTTTTAAGAACAAAAGTGATACTATAGTTATATTTTAAACAAAAATAAGGAGTTCTGGCCCGGCGTGGTGGCTCACACCTGTGATCCCAAGCACTTTGGGAGGCTAAGGCTGGCGGGTCATCTGAGGTCAGGAGTTCAAGACCAGCATGGCCAACATGGAGAAATCCTGACTCTACTAAAAAATACAAAAATTAGCAGGGCCTGGTGGTGCGCACTTGTAATCCCAGCTACTTGGGAGGTTGAGGCCGGAGAATCACTTAGACCTGGGAGGTGGAGGTTGCAGTGAGCTGAGATTGCACCACTGCACTCCAGCCTGGGCAACAGGGCGAGACTCTGTCTTAAAAAAAAAAAAAAAGAAAGAAAGAAAGAAATGAAAAGAAAAGAAATTCTTCTTTTTAAGAGGTACATATTGGGGAAAAAAAGTTTAAAACATTGGAGACAGAATTGACATTGGCCAAGTGCCCCAGCCTCCGTCCTCAGAGGGTAAGCCTTATCCGGAAGTTAGGGCTTACAACTCCATGCATGTTTTATATCAGTAACAGTGTACATGTATGAATACTTAAAAATAATACCAAAAAAAGAAAAATAACATAGATAAGGAATCAATCAATCAATCAATGCAAAAAAGGAGAAGGAGGAAGGCAGCGGTGGCCATCAGGAAGTCCGGGGCAGCCCAGGGAAGGGCAGGCAGCAGGCTGTAGCCATGAAGGGAATCAGGGTGGTCCTTTACCTGGAAATCTTCCCCATCCAGGAAGTCTCCTACCGGAACATGCTGGGTGTTAACACATCTGTAGTCACCTGAGGGTACGAGGAGAGAAAGGGAAACTGAGTCAAAAGCTGTAAAAGTAAACTGATGGCGAACACAGTAGGGTACGGTTTCACTACACATTTCTGTGTACTTTGAAGGTTCCTAGAAGATCTGGAAAGTCGAGTGTTTTCTACGCTTAAGGCTGTCACTGCCCTTGACTGTTCTAGAGCCACGCCAGGGACTCAGTGCAGAATGCTACGTCGTCCTCACGCCTGCAGTAAAGCTGGAAGCATTCAGTGAGGCACGATTTGGGCACCAACTCTGTTACTCCTAAGGCATTGCAAGAGAGTCATTAAGCCTTTCTAGGCTTAGATTTCAGTATCTGGAAAATTTACAGGATTCTCCGGAGTGACTCCCAAAATTAATGGAACATTACTACCCTTGAAAAATTACTAGTCCTTGGATGTAATGAGAAGAAAAGAAAATGAGCTAACGTAAATATATAAGCTAGATGCTATTTATTTTATTTTATTTTATTTTATTTTATTTTATTTTATTTTATTTTTGAGATGGGAGTTTCACTCTTGTTGCCCAGGCTGGAGTGCAATGGTGCTATCTCAGCTCACCACAACCTCCACCTCCCAGGTTCAGGCGACTCTCCTGCCTCACCCTCCTGAGTAGCTGGGATTACAAGCATGTGCCACCACGCCCGGCTAATTTTGTATTTTTAGTAGAGACGGGGTTTCTCCATGTTGGTCAGGCTGGTCTTGAACTCTCGACCTCAGGTGATCCACCCACCTCTGCCTCCCGAAGTGTTAGGATTACAGGCATGAGCCACCGTGCCCAGCCCTAGATATTTATTTTATATAGTTTACTTCGTTTAACCTTTGAAACGATTTTGTAAAGCTAGCATCAACAGCAACAGAAGGCTACAAAGAGACTGGGGCCAAGTGTGTGCAGTAACTTGCCTAAGGTCACAGAGCTAGTAGCAGCAGAGCCACAGATCAAAATCTGGACCTGGCTGACCCCCAAGAGGTTTTTCCCACTATATCATGGGCCCTCTACTGAGTGCCATCCTGTTGCTGGTAGAGTCACACCAAAGCCACAGTAAATTTTAACTCCAGGACTTAAAAAGTACAAGATTCTATCATACATCAAGTTTGTTTTCTGTGTCCAGGCTTATCTTTTAAAGAAATCTGGCATTTGGGCTGGGCACCGTGGCTCACACCTGTAATCCCAGCACTTTGGGAGGCCAAGGTGGGTGGATCACAAGGTCAGGAGTTGAAGAGCCAGCCTGGCCAACACAGTGAAACCCCATCTCTACTAAAAATACAAAAATTAGCTGGGCGTGGAGGCGTGCACCTGTAATTCCAGCTACTTGGGAGGCTGAGGCAGGAGAATCGTTTGAACCCAGGAGGTGGAGTTTGCAGTGAGCCGAGATAGTGCCATTGCACTCCAGCCTGGGCGACAGGGTGAGACTCTGTCTCAAAAAAAAAAAAAAAAAGAAAAAAGAAAAGAAAGAAAAAAAAGAAATCTGGCATTTTGTGGAAATGTATTTGATGATAAAATAATTGCCCAGAAGAATACCCAACAAAATTAGCTTATAATATTTCCTTTTACTTAAAAATTTATCTTTCTCTGATCTTGCTCTTACACACACACACACATACACACACACATACATATACATATATTTTATAGCAGGGGGTTATGTCTTTTTTTTTTTTTTTTTTGCAGCAGGGTCCCACCCTGTCACCCAGGCTGGAGGGCAGTGGCATGATCATGGATCACTGCAGCCTGGACCTCAGCAGGTTATGCCTTGATACAAGAAGGACGCTTGCAAGATTTGCTCTCCTTTAAAATTCTTAGAGGCTACACCCGAAAGCACCTGATTCCAAAAGCAAGTATCCTGGCAAGTCATGAAAGATTTGACTATTTCACGTAAGAGTGGCGATTTTTTAAAGGAGAAATTTAATTGTCTAGAGGTTAGAAATATACTACACTCCTATTAGGCCAAGGCAATGAAGCAGCTTCAGTAGGTGAAGACATTGCATGAAGCAACTGTCTGGCTCTCTGGGGCTCAAGGTCATTTTTCTCTCCATATAGGGATTCGTCTAATTGGTGAAACACATTCATCCAGTGGGTCAGGTAGCAAGACAACCTATTAGATAGATCAGTGGTCTGATCTAGGACACAGCTGCTGAGCTCTGTGGCTTAAAATAATTCAGCATAATCAACCCCTCCCCCATTAAGTACAATTAATTTTATGAAATGGAGAAAATAAGCATGGATAAATAAAATGGCTGACACACACCATGCACAGCAGAAAATGCCAACTGTGCTCTGTACACCAGTTCCCACTGACCTCGAGGTGCTAATGAGGGAGTTCTGCAAAGACTGCATTAAAAAGCCTCCTACACTTAGCCAGCCCTAACCCCACTCCAAACTTTTCTCCCACACCACAGCAGGAGGGCCTTGCTAATTGGAATCTGCAGAACACGTGGCCTGAAATTTGTTGTGGCAGCACACACCTCCAGTGCATCCTGAACCACACACACACACACACACACACACACACAACACTCAGATTTCTTAGTGTTTTTTTTTTTAAATCTAAATGTGACAATAAATATAATCTTTAAAATTAAAATACATGTTTGTGTGAGCGTGCCAAAAATAAAGCCAGGTGGAGTTGGTTTTTGTAAGCATCCATCTCCCCGCAAGACTGGTGGTAATGACCAGAGATGGTAACAACAAAGATGCGTGGTGAAAAGAGACCCTCTAATCACATTAGCTGGTAGTTGTAAGGGAAGATGGTTGCTTTGAATTTCCCTTTATACACAGCAACTTCAAAAAAAAGTCCGTATTTTCTTAGAACATCTTTATGTAGAAAAGCCTGCGTGCCTTTGAAACCTCAACACAAAACAAACAAGAGTCTTTACAAGTCCTGTCTGACCACCCAGGGAGAATCAAATAGTATTTTTTTCTCCAGTAGGCCACCCCAGGATACCACAAATAAAAATGAAAAGGAGGAATTCGTCATGTAACCGGGGTGTATTTTGCTAGTGTAGTCATTACACTCTTTTAATCTAAATATTATGGTATATTTTTCACTGGCAAAGCCCAAGAAGATCTAATTATTCATTTATTGAACAGAAAATGTTCTGAAATAGCTGAAATTAGGTTAAAATCTAGGAAACAGCAGAAAGTGAAGAAGAAAGAGTTTTTTCTCAGAATCCCAAGAATTGAGAGGGATTTTTTAAAGGTGCTCATGTTCAGAATGGTAGGTTGGGAAGCCAGGGCCCTGAATTCCTTAGCATGGAAACCCAGAGATGAAAATGCTCAAGGGCTGAGGCTGCAGGAGACATCTGGGGAGGGGAGTTTCCTCAGCATCATATGGAAGAGCTTAGGAGCATGAAAGGATGTTGGAATCATAAGAAGGTCTTAGAGTCATAAACATCCTGAAATATACTCCTCTGATCATGTCGCCACTCTGCACAAAATCTCCCGACCTGTAGCCAGACAATAAAAAGCCTTCTCGAATCCCAAGCTGTCATCCCAGGCTCGGTTTCCACTGCTGCCATTTAAGGGACACTGTGCTCCAGCGCCACCGAAGTCCGTGCTGTTTCTCAGGTACACAGGGCACTTCCACCTCGTTGTGCCAGGGCACTGATGGTCTTCTTCACCCGAAATATCCTGGGCCAAGTGCAGTGGCTCACGCCTGTAATCCCAGCACTTTGGGAGGCTGAGGCAGGAGGATCACTTGAGCTAGGAGTTTGAGACCAGCCTGGACAACATGGCAAAACTCCATCTCTACAAAAAATACAAAAATTAGCTGGGTGTGGTGGTGCACGCCTGTGATCCCAGGTACTCAGGAGGCTGAGGCGGGAGGATAGCTTGAGTCCAGGAGGCGGAGGTTGCAGTGAGCTGAGATCGCGGCACTGCACTCCAGCCTGGGGGACAGAGCAAGACCCTGTCTCAAAAAAAGAGGGGAGGGGAGTGAAGGGGAGGGGAAGGGAGGAATCCTGCAATCCTCATCTCTCTACTGACTCGATTTTTTTTTTTTTTGAGACGGAGTTTCGCTCTTGTTGCCCAGACTGGAGTGCAATGGCACGATCTCGGCTCACAGCAACCTCTGCCTCCCGGGTTCAAGCCATTCTCCTGCCTTAGCCTCTGGAGTAGCTGGGATTACAGGCATGCGCCACCACGCCCGACTAATTTTGTATTTTTAGTAGAGATGGGGTTTCACCATGTTAGTCAGGCTGGTCTCGAACTCCGGACCTCAGGTGATTCGCCCGCCTCAGCCTCCCAAAGTGCTGGGATTACAGGCGTGAGCCACCACGCCGGGCCTACTGACTCGATTTTTTAAGACAAAAGGATGAAAGGATCACATCCTCTTGATCACAACTCTGCCACAATACAGCTGGGTGGCTTTGGGCCAGTTACTTAATCTCCTTTCCTGCCTCAGTTTCTTCATCTGCTAAATGGGGATAGTAAAGTGAAGACCATACACTACTGCGAACATTAAATGAAATGAGGATGCTAATCAACTGATGATGTTAATAAATGTCAGTTTGCTCTACTCAAACATAAATGCCACCTTCCTTCTGAAGCCTTCCTTAACATCTGCAGCCAAATTTCTTGAATTTCTTGAAATTCCCATCACACACATTAACCGCAGCTGTGTTTGGTACTTGGTCATTCTCTTCTCACATTTTTGCCATGTTTCTGTCAGCAAGCCTACCAGACTGTGTGCTTTTGGAGGGCAGAACCCATGTTTAATTCTTGTTTGTATTCTTTCCAATTGTCTTGCACAAACTGTAATCAAACAGTAAGAATCTTAGGATTCTAGAATTAACAGGACCCTTTCAATATCCTAGACAAAACTCACCATTCTGTAGATGAAGAAAACTGAGTCCAAGTGAGCTGAAGAAAATAATCACACTACTAGTAAGTAATAGAAATGAGTGGACGGATTGATGGGTGGAGGGATGGATGGATGGATGGACGAATGGATGAATGAATGGACAGATGGATGCACAGATGCATGGTTGGATGGATGAACAACAGCAACAAAAAATAGGAATAGACCAACCAGCAGTCAGTTACAACATCCAAAACTTAACAGCAATTCAAACCCTAGGGCATAGTGAACTGACTCACCATATAATGGCCACCTTACTACACATGCTTTATTCATCTACTAAAATCTTTCGATGCTATTTTTAAAAAAATTCCTTATAAAATTCAGATCCAGAAAATCCACCATGCAAAAGGATTTCAACCTCCTCAGTGCCAGGATCTCTTCATTAATTTAAAATATAATTGTATTCAAAACTTCGAAACAGCAGCTCACCTTCACCCTAGGTAGCTTATTCATGCCACAGGTGTTACTGAATGGCAATACCATGTGCCAATCACATATTTGTCCCCCCCTCCTCGCCCCCCAGGAAGCCCACAGACGGACCATTCCTGTGAAGAGCTCCCGGCTCAATGTCATCTCTTGCTCTTCTCCTCCAGTCTGCCACCTCCATCTGTCCCTACATTTACTCAGTAAAGTGCAGTACAGCATGATAAATCCCATCACAGAGATAATGAGAGAAATTATGGAAAGGCAGATTGCAAAGCACTTGGCAAACACTTACATTTGGAAGTTTTGGATATAGGAGCACATTTCCCTTTACTCTCTAAGGTTCAGGAAATGTTGCAAACCTCTCAGATGGAGGGAGGCTCCAAGCTAGGACCTGGAGCATAGAAAGAATTTCCCAGAATGTCTTCTTCCTACGGAGCCACATGACTGACAGGGAACAGCGCCAGGACACATTCTATAGCTGTGCGGCACCATGTTATAAAATGCCCCCCTCTCTCCATACCTCTTAGAACTTTTAAAGTGACTGAAACGGCCAGGCATGGTGGCTCACACCTGTAATCCCAGCACTTTGGGAGGCAGAGGCAGGGGGACCACCTGAGGTCAGGTCAGGAGTTCGCGACGAGCCTGCCCAACATGGTGAAGCGCCGTCTCTACTAAAAATGCAAAAATTAGCCGTGCATGGTGGCGGGCGCCTGTAATCCCAGCTACTTGGGAGGCTGAGGCAGGAGAATCGCTTGAACCTCAAAGGCAGAGGTTGCAGTGAACCAAGACTGCGCCATTGCACTCCAACCTGGGCAACAAGAGAAAAACCCCATCTCAAAAAATAAATAAATACATAAAAAAATAAAGTGACTGAAAACGTGATCTGGGTAATAGACCAAACAGCAAATGTAGGCTGTAGGATTGTTGGGACTGGAGATGGCTTAGAGATGGACTATGGAAAGCAAGTTCCCAGCAGTTGAAGATAATACATACAAAACAAATCGCCTTAGCACTGTGCTAATTACTGTCCTATCCCCAGTAAGATTCCACAGACTTTTCATGATCCTCTGTGAGCTTAGAGGGAATACGAGGAGGCCTTCCCCTGTTGCACAGGATCTATCTAGATAACTGTGATCTATCTAGATGACTGTGACGATGGTTCAAGTGTCCCTTCTTCAGAAAGTTGTCCCTGGCCGCCCCCTCTAAAACAGCTCTTGCAGCAACTTCTCTATCTCCATGCTATGCTTTATTTCTTTATAGCATTTATTGTTACCCGACATTAAATTATATCTTTTTTATTATTATTATTATTGCCACTGTCTCTTGCCAAAATGTATGCTTCTTTAGGGCCCTGACTCTGTTTTCTTGACTTCTATAATTCCCAGGAACTGGAACTGTATCTGACACAAAATAGGTGGTAAATGATTATCTA
The DNA here is from genome assembly GCF_009828535.3 of Hylobates moloch. NCBI lineage: Eukaryota > Metazoa > Chordata > Mammalia > Primates > Hylobatidae > Hylobates > Hylobates moloch. The sequence continues at coordinate 21,059,638 of NW_026652295.1, read as the reverse complement.
TTAAGTAAATAATTGATATCCTCTTCCCAGATCAGAACCCTACTAATATAGACCCATTGTTACTAAGTTACTACAGGCAATGGTTTCTCTACCTCTACCCCAATACAACAATATTAGATTTAAAGTAACACTCAAGGCCAGGCGCGGTGGCTCACACCTGTAATCCTAGCACTTTGGGAGGCTGAGGTGGCTGTATCACCTGAGGTCAGGAGTTCGAGACCAGCCTGGACAACATGGCAAAACCACATCTCTACTAAACATACAAAAAAAAAAATTAGCTGGGCAGCCAGGCACGGGCTCACTCCTGTAATCTTAGCACTTTGGGAGGCCGAGGCGGGTGGATCATGAGGTCAGGAGTTCAAGACCAGCCTGGCCAACATGGTGAAACCCCGTCTCTACTAAAAACTATAAAAATTAGCCGGGCATGGTGGTGGACGCTTGTAATCCCAGCTACTCGGGAGGCTGAGGCAAGAGAATCACTAGAACCCTGGGGCCAGAGGTTGCTGTGAGCCGGGACGGCGCCACTGCATTCCAGCCTGGATGACAGAGTGAGACTCCGTCTCAAAAACAAATAAAAATAAAAATAAAGTAGGCTGGGTGTGGTGGCTCACGCCTGTAACCCCAGCACTTTGGGAGGCCAAGGCGGGTGGATCACTGGGGGTCAGGAGTTTGAGACCAGCCTGGCCAACATGGTGAAACCCCGTCTCTACTAAAAATACAAAAAATTACCCGGGTATGGTGGCAGGCACCTGTAATTTCAGCTACTCAGGAGGCTGAGGCAGGAGAATTGCTTGAACCCAGGAGGTGGAGGTTGCAGTGAGCCAAGATCGCACCATTGCACTCCAGCCTAGTGACAGAGCGAGACTCTGTCTAAAAAATAATAATAAATTTTTAAAAAATTAAAAATTAAAAAATAAAAATAAAGTAACACCCAAGCTGAACCTGGCCCCTCTCTCCACTAATACCTGAAATAACTCAGGAACGAAACTAGAGAAGAAAAGAGGTGTTCTGAATAACTATGGTGGGGCAGCAGGGGTACAGTGGCAGTATCCTGGGCAAGCCGGATTGTGAGCCATGTGAACCACAAAGCAAAGCCAGACCTGAGGAGGGACACCATGGACTATGGACACTGAACAAGCTCAGATGCAAAGGGCACAACCCACTGCTGAAAACAAATGGACCCAGGACTGAGGCCTATGGACATGAGAAAGCTTCAAAGAGTGACAGTTTCCACCTGTGGCCCCACTGCCATCCAGAGGGTAGGACAAAGTCAAAATCACCCTGATAAAGATTAGACTGGAGAAAGAGACGAAATTCAGGTTGGAGGCCTTCACTTTAGAAGAAGATGTGCATGGAAAGTGTGTGCTGGTTAATACACAGAATAAAAACTTCTCACTGAATGGAGCTCTAAGAAGCAAATAAAAAGGAAAAAATGTTTTTACAACAAAGGTAACCAAAAATCACATAATTTTTGCATGAAAAATCTTTTTTAGTCCAGGTACAGTGGCTCATGCCTATAATCCCAGCACTTTGAGAGGCCAAGGTGGGAGGATTGCTAAAGGCCAGGAGTTCAAGACCAGCCTAGGCAACATGGTGAGACTCCATCTTTTTTTTTTTTTTTTTTTTTTTTTTGAGACAGAGTCTCACTCTATTGCCTGAGCTGGAGTGCAGTGTCATGATCTCAGATCATTGCAACCACTGCCTCCCAGGTTTAAGGGATTCTCATGCCTCAGCCTCCCAAGTAGCTGGGATTACAGGCATGTGCCACCATGTGTGGCAAATTTTTATATTTTTTGTAGAGGTGGGGATCTGCCCACCTCAGCCTTCCAAAGTGCTGGGATTACAGGCATGAGCCACTGCACCCGGCTGACCCTGTCTCTTTAAAAAAGAAAAAAGAAAGAAAAGAAAAAAAGAAAACTCCTAAAAAAGTATTATCATTTCTTCCTATTATAAATCATCTTTTCTGCAAAAACTAAAATTAGGTTAACTATGAATTTAGCAACATACAGGTTTTTCAATCCTAAATTACTGTAACTTTTCGCAGGCACATTTGTGCAGAGTGGAATTTCAGTTCGGCTGCAAAATACTATTTGAAAGAAATACTTCATTTTCTTTGCCACTTCAAGATTCCCTCAACAATATAACTATTGCATACTGGTTCCATTCTCTATCTTTTCCCCCAAACTGAGAAATTTTCTCAACAAAGAGGTCTTAAATAAACACATTTTAAGCAATAACACACTGCAATACTTCTTAAGGTTACATTCATCCTACAGACAAGATGTTCTATTTATTTGCTATCCCACTTTCTGTGTAAGAAAATGCAACAGGTATATTTGAAAATGTGTAACCTTTCCCCCTCTGGACATAAGCAAGCCTCAACTTTACTCATATATGAAAACGCTTTCTTTTTTTGAGATAGAGGCTTGCTATGGTGCCCAGGCTGGACTCAAATTCCCGGGCTCAAGTGATCCTTCTGCTTCTGTCTCCTAAGTAGTTGGGATTACAGGCATGTACTTTCACCTTCCCTAAATGGTCTTCAGCTATGGGAAGGAAATGGGATCTTTATAGCCTAGAAGAGAAACAGGTTCTAAACAAGTAGTTGAGGAAGGAAGAAAGGAAAAGTGGGAGGAAAGGAAGTGGGGAATGAGGGAGGAAGGGAAGGGGAAGGGACTGAAATAAAAGATTAGTCAGAGTAAGCCGGGTGTGGCGGTGCATGCCTGTCATCCCAGCACTTTGGGAGGCAGAGGTTGGTGGATCACGAAGTCGGGCGATCAAGACCATCCTGGCCAACATGTTGAAACCCCATCTCTACTAAAAATACAAAAAAATTAGCTAGGTGTGGTGGCACTTGCCTGTAATCCCAGCTACTCAGCAGGCTGAGGCAGGAGAATTGCTTGAACCAGGGAGTCAAAGGTTGCAGTGAGCGAGATGGCGCCACTGCACTGCAGCCTGGTGACAGAGCGAGACTCCATCTCAAAAAAAAAAAAAAAAAAAAAACAACTAGAGTGGCCGACAGCAAAGTTGAGACAGAATTCCGCCACCATTGCATCATAGAGTACAAATGACCCTTTGCACTGTAATCAGAGTGAACGTCTCAGACACCTTCAAATCATAAACCAGTTTCCTAGCAGAGGGCCATGACACTACTGAAACATAATTTGAGCCATTTTTCCTTTTTCTTAAAGAATACAGTAGCATCCCCCAAAATATGTCCTTGATCCCCCCCCATCTATCCCCTCCCCATGTACGAGTTCTCTTCCTATCTGTCACGGAAAACAAACGCCTGTGCCCTATGTGCTATTCCCAGTTTCAATCCTTCATTCATCAACAGCAACAAGGACATTTATGAGGGCTCGTCAACATGTGGCCCTACACTAGACATTGTACAGACTGAAGTTAACAGACTCAGGCTCGCCTTTGAGGAGCTTCCCAAACAGATTATTGTTTGGTTTTATAAATTTGACCACCAGAAAAACTCAGGGTCCGTGCCCTATTCACAGCAGGTCTGTGGCTTTGGGTACAAAGAGCAGAGCATTTTATAAACCCCTATAAATCAAAGTGAGCCTTCGCACACTCAAGCACAGTCTGTCGGTGCAAGCAATAAATGGATTTCTAAACCATGAAACCAACTCTTTTTGAGGAATGTCCTCCTTTCTGCTTTTTCCAATGCATTGGAGTTGTTTTTGCAACCCTGAAATAGCACGGTCTTATTTAGGACACAGACAACCAGAGCTCAATAAATATCTGAACCATGTCTTGCTGACACACATGAAGCAATTATGTCCCAGGATAATTATGCCATACACATCACTTCATCCAGGAAAATGTCCAGGTGCAAGAAATAGGAAACGAAAAAATAAAAACGAAGCACTATGATTTCTGTCTTTCCAGGGTGCGGGGAAGGGTGTCTTCCTTTCAGTAAATGAATATGTAAAAAGTTAATTTTTCTTCAAAACATGTCTATATCCTCATCTTAAAATACAATAAGCTCTGAATTATTGTAGACCAGAAAATAAAAATATCTGGGGTTTTCTTGTAGGGAAGTTCAAATGGTAGAAGAATATTTGATATTTTCAGTTTTCCTGAAGATCAGAAGGACTTTCAGTATAATGCATTTTTTCCTCCAACAAAGGGCATCTGCAAGGCTTAATCTGCTGAAAAGAATCATTCTGACAGTCTTAATGTATTCTTTTGAGGAAAGCCCTGTTCAGAGAATTCCACAGGAAAAACAAAAAAATCAGTACCCCAGGAAAGCACCAATCTAAACCATTCTAGCTCCCTGTAAGTAGATGAAACAAAAGTATTTTCAACATATCCTAGATATTAGATTGAGAAGAAAATAGGAGTGATAATCCTTAATATTACATATTTTCACATTTCCTCGATAAGCTATTATTAAAACAAATATTTGAAAGATTTCCCAGTCTTTCAAAGAACATCTCCCAGGAAAGCCACTTTCACAATTCTGCTGTAAGACAAAAATATCCCTAAGGTAGGAAATATTAAATTGCATCAATGTTGAGAACAATAACCCCAATAACAGGAATAATTATAGTATAATACTATTATAACAAGGTACCTTTCATCCAAGACTCAGAATGTTTTGCAAACATTCTCTCATGCTGGGATAATACTGCTAGGGAATTAGAATATAAGGAATTTTAATGACTTGTCTCAGGTCACTGGTCAGCTTGAGTGGTGCACCAAGATGCAGATACCTGATTGTGGTCTGCTGATCTAACAAACTGACCACATCACTTTCGATTAATAATTTGAAGAGTTCTATTTCAGGACAATTTTCAAGGAAACCCATATTAGCTCTTCCATTAAATTCTGATTACGTTCCATCTGTTTCCATTACTCCCTTCTCTACCCATCCATAGCACAGTTAAGAAATAGTATAATTGGGGAAAGCTCCCAAAGTGATCTCCCTGCATGGAATATATCTCTTTCCCTCTCTCCTACATTCCTCTGGCACAAGACAGAAAGCAAAGCTTCCTCAGACATTGGTTTTGTGATATCCTTCCCCAGGACTGGAAGCAAGATGGTTCCCCACTGCCTATCAGAATATTTAAAGTTGTCGATCATCAATCTCATGCTTGTATCATTTCCTCCACACATTCCTGGCACACGAACATTTCCTGTTCTCATTGTTCCCCTGGTGTGTCTGTTCATGCTATAGTTGTCTTTTTCTAAAACGCCTCCATAATTTCTACTTGCCTGGGATCCCTAAACACGTACTTGGTGCATCCCAGCCACCCTAGCCACATTGCCAGCTGCAAGGACATCCAACTTCTCTTTAACACTTTTAGAAATGAAGAAAGCACTGCTCTGAAAAACAGTGCTCTGTCGAGCATTTTAATCGTGAGAAACCTCTTATTTGAGCTGGCTTCTTGTGTGCTCACTTGTACATCTACCCAACAAGCCCCATGCCGCATCTTAAATTGATGTAGAACAAATAAACTTGTTCTGTAACAAAATGTCTTTGCAATGTTTGAAAATAACTATTTTGTTTGTCCTTAATCTTTTCGGCTCTAAGCTCATATGCCAAGGCCCTTCAACTATTCCTCAAGAGACCTGGTTTCTAGACCCTTTGCCTTCCAAAGAAATACCTCTAATTCAGTGCTACTTAACTATTATTCATGTCATGCACACAGAGTAAATAATACCATTTGTACAGCATATCGGGGAAATAAACAAGGGTTTTAGGCAGGCCGGACCAGATTGAGGACTCTAGGTCTGAGCCCTAGCCTACGGTTGTAGGGATTGATGTTTAGCTGTTAAAACATGCCTGATACCCAAATAGGAAGTTCCATGATAACTTTATTAAAATCTGGCACCCAAAAGTGAACACATTCTGCACAGATCATCTTAAACCCAATTTATTTCGGCAAACTTCCCCCCAAAACTAAAGCCAACACTCATTTTTCCTCTTCCTGACTACAAAGCACGTATCTGCTTGAACTGATGACATTTGATTATATATATATATATTTTTTTCTTCTTCTTCTTCTTCTTCTTTTTTGAGACGGAGTCTCGCTCTGTCACCCAGGCTGGAGTGCAGTGGCATGATCTTGGCTCACTGCAAGCTCCGTCTCCCGGGTTCACACCATTCTCCTGCTTCAGCCTCCTGAGTAGCTGGGACTACAGGCAACCACCACCAAGCCTGGCTAATTTTTTTTTGTATTTTTATAGAGACTGGGTTTCACCGTGTTAGCCAGGACGGTCTCGATCTCCTGACCTCGTGATCCGCCCGTCTCAGCCTCCCAAAGTGCTGGGATTACAGGCGTGAGCCACCGCGCCCAGCCCTCGATGATATATATTTTAACATTTTCCCTTGAGAGGCCGAGGCGGGCAGATCACGAAGTCAGGAGATCGAGACCACGGTGAAACCCCGTTTCTACTAAAAAATACAAAAAAATTAGCCGGGCGTGGTGGCGGGTGCCTGTAGTCCCAGCTACTCGGAGAGGCTGAGGCAGGAGAATGGCGTGAACCCGGGAGGCAGAGCTTGCAGTGAGCCGAGATTGCGCCACTGCACTCCAGCCTGGGCGACAGAGCGAGACTCTGTCTCAAAAAAAAAAAAAAAAGATTTTCTTAAGTAGTTATCTTACTTAATTCATGTGTGTCAGACTCACTTTTCCCAAAAATGACTACAACTTAGTTAGGAGCCATGTTTCTTTGCAAATATCATTATGCCTAAAAGAACACAGTGCAGGTTGGGCACATGGTAAAGCCTCACAGAAACATCTGCACAACTGAATTATGCAGCCTCTCTACAGGAAAGCCATGGCTTAGAGGCTATAGTCTAGTTTAAAAGATATAAACCTCACCTGAAGAGGAAGTTTATTGCACTGTCTGTTTATTCACACAGAGTCTAAACAATGACACAGACTTTCAGACTGGAAAACTTAGTACAAATAAATGCTTCCAGACAGGTCTGGATTGGGAAGGAGGGCCATGGAATTCCTTCTGCTATCTGGGTTATTGAGCCCAGACACTCATCACTCAAGTTATAAACACTACTAAATGATGTTGCACAGTTTTATTTAAAGCTATGTTTGATTTCAGATTAGATTTTAACATTTAATAAATTTCCCATCAGTATATGGGAAGACTGGAGAGTATTTTGATTTAAGCGTTATTTCAAAAATGAAACTCAAGCTATGTTAGTTAAAATGGGCTCTAGTTATAATTCAGTCTCACAGTAAGGTCAGGACTCTTGGATTCCCCTAATCCTTCTCCTCTAGGGCTGAAATGCCTGGGAATTCAGTGAATTTACATATTCTTTCCTGACCACAAAGCTGTCACAGGGCCCTAGCCAAACTCTCTCACTCCTCCAGATTCAAGCTGACTTATCTCTGCAACACTCAGCTCAGGATTCACCTGGGAGAGAGTCAGCCTTAAGGGAGCAACTCTACCACTGAAAAAGCAGTGGCACCCTCCTTTCCAGGAGGTGAGATCTTACTCATTTTCCTCCTCTCCCACATCTCTTGGTGCAAGCCGGTAAATGTGAAGCTTTAATAGATTAATGAAAAGTCGGCACTGATCCCTCTGGACTCCATCCATTTTTAAGTGAGCTATGAGAACTTGGACACATTACAGATTCTGGAAGAATGAAATATGAGGAGAGAAAAGGAAGTTTGACACATGCAGAGAAACTGATCTCTGGGGCGAGGGAGAAGCTAAGAGAGAGGAAATTTTGGGACAGGAGGCATAATACAAACTTAATTGATGGATCATACACTACTGAAGAATAAAGACTGGCTTCTCCATTAAAATTTGAAAGCTGAGCAGCTAATACGAACTTGGGATTTCATGCAAAAACAATCATGCAGCTATGGACAGGCTAAACAAGGACTTCGGTGCTACCTTAATTCATCTGACATTTACTCAACCTGTACCTGCCCTGTCTATGCGAGGTAGTTAGAGTAAGAGGGAAAAGCGATTTTACGTGGAAAATAAAAGATAAGGTGAAAAAATAATAATTCCACTACAAAACAGACTAAGTTTGTCCTTCTTACCTTTATGAATCCCAAGCAGAAAAAAGCGGTAATTCTGGAGTGACCCTAGGACAAGGACAGAGATGACCTGGGGCAAATTTTCTAAGCAGATCTTCAGGGAATAAATAAATCCCAACTCTAATTCTATCCCTGAAACTGGCATTTCCATGCAAATCCATTCTGTTCATTAGAAGCCAATATCATTCTGAAGTGCCACAAATCCATGAGTTTGGCCAGTACTGAGGAATCTATTAATTTTAATTCTACAGTAATTCCTTTAAAAGTCTGAAGGGTTGGTGGTACGAGGACAAGAAAAACTAATTGTTTAACCCACATTTATATAGCAACAAATAACGGGGTAAACAAAAATCTCCATTCTAGTGTACATTAATATCCATTTTTTTAAAAATCAAATAAGACCATTCGAGAAAAGGAAAATTATGTTAGATTAACATCTGATTCTATGCTGGGCACTTAGTAGGTGTTCAACAAATTATCACTGAATGAAAAACCAATTTCTTTAAAACACCAGAACTTACTAAATAAAAACAATGTATTAAAGATTACCTTCTCATGGGTAAGGAATGCAGGAAAGAAAAATGAAAATGCTATTACTGCTTAAATCTCCCACAAGAGCAGGACCAAAGGAAATGAAAGTCTAAAACAAGTACTAAAAACATTTCGTGAGTCACAATATTTATGCTACATCTCTTTCAAATTAACCAATTCTGTAATCATCCCTGAGAAATGAACATGGCTCAGAAAGATAAAAGAACATTGTTGAGCTCAACCAAAATTATTGTGACACTAAAGTTATTTTGAGACAGTGTGCAGGTAGATGTAAGTATTATAAGATAATATTACAAGAAATGTTTTTAACAGGGCTGCAGAGTTTTTGAGTGCACACAATTCTCAGATTTTCTCCACTCGGTACCATGACTAGGATAAGCTCTGTCTTCTTGTCTTTCCACAATCTGTTTTTGCTGACTATTGTCTATGGGCACGGTTTATAATTTTTCATTATTTTCTGGAGACTTCCTATTTCACAACCATATCTTTGTGCCAATATCATTTTACATTTACAAATAAAGTCTATTCTAAATGACTTAGCTACAAATCCGTGGTAATGTCTCAGTTTAGGTAAGCGGTTTTTAGCTTTCTCAAGATCCTCTACTTAAGATACATTAAATTTTTATTTTCTAATGGACCCATTTTAATTTTTTTTAAAGAACTGAGAGTCATCTGTATAAGGCTGCACTGTCCTGTCCAATGCTGCCCAACAAAATGAAGCCAAGTGGACTTAAGACAAAATTATCAAACTTCACCTGAAATTTTTAAACAAAAAGAACTCTTTCCCATTAAAATAATTCAGGTCAGAGTAATTCTGTATCTCTCTGGAAGGTTTTATTTCTTTGATTATAAAAGTGCCTCACTTTCATAAACTACTAATTAGATAATACACTTTTCATATTTGTCAATGCTTAGATTTGATTTCCCAATCAATTCATTTTGTTTTAACATCTCATTCATTTCAACTTTGAGACTGAAAATAAATATACATTATTCTTGTTGCATGAAAAACTAGATTACTTTTACATAATGATGTTTACATAGACTTGAACAGACGAATTTGAAATTTCTGATCCACATAGGTTAAATTTTTTTTTTTTTTTTGAGACGGAGTCTCGCTCTGTCGCCCAGGCTGGAGTGCGGTGGCGCGATCTCGGCTCACTGCAAGCTCCGCCTCCCGGGTTCACACCATTCTCCTGCCTCAGCCTCTCCTAGTAGCTGGGACTACAGGCGCCCGCCACCACGCCCGGCTAATTTTTTGTATTTTCAGTAGAGACGGGGTTTCACCTTGGTCTCGATCTCCTGACCTCGTGATCCGCCCGCCTCGGCCTCCCAAAGTGCTGGGATTACAAGCGTGAGCCACCGCGCCTGGCCCACATAGGTTAAATTTTTAAAATTTAGTATAAATATACGTGTGTGTGTGTGTGTGTGTGTGTGTGTGTGTTTGTGTGTGTGTGTGTGTATTTTGTTTGTTTGTTTTATGAGACAGAGTCTCGCTCTGTTGCCCAGGCTGGAGTGCAGTGGCACGATCTTGGCTCACTGCGACCTCCGCCTCCCAGTTTCAAGTGATTCTCCTGCCTCAGCCTCCCAAGTAGCTGGGATTACAGACGTGCACCACCACGCCTGGCTAATTTTTTGTATTTTTATTACAGACGGGGTTTCATCATGTTGGCCAGGCTGGTCTCAAACTCCTGACCTCAAGTGATCCACCCGCCTCGGCCTCCCAAAGTGCTGGGATTACAGGCGTGAGCCACCATGCCTGGCCTAAAAATTAGTATAAATATATTAAGGCAGACCAAAACACCAAGGTCTTCTATCAAATGGCAGAAGAAAGCAAGGACTGAATATTCCCTGAAAACAGGACCACATCGTACACCCAACCTTACAGAAGAATGGCTCCCTTCTGCTCACAATAAAACAGCAAGAGCAGAAGATGCCCTAGTGAGCAGGCTTTCTCAGCTCTCCAGGACACCCAAGCACATGCGAGGTGCTCCGAGATGCAGGGTAGGGAGGGAGGTGGCCCCTCTGCGAATACAGAGAGTGGCTACTGAGCAAAAGCTCTGCAATGATTGAATATGCTCAGAGTTGAAGGGCAATGGAACAATCAAAGACAGGTTCCTCCATAAGGAGAATATCCAGCCCAAGCTGCAGTAGACTTAAGTGCCGCCCATAGAATTCCTTGTCTTATCGCTGTTTGTAGTCCTGTTATTTGTCCTTTAGGGGTGATTTTAGCTTCAGATTTTCTATTTGAAAAATGTTGGCTGGGTGCGGTGGCTCAAGCCTGTAATCCCAGCACTTTGGGAGGCCGAGGCAGGCAGATCACGCGGTCAAGAGATTCAGACCAACCTGGCTAATATGGTGAAATCCCGTGTCTACTAAAAATGCAAAAAATTAGCTGGGCGTGGTCGTGCGTGCCTGTAGTCCCAGCTACTTGGGAGACCGAGGCAGGAAGATGGCTCGAACCTGGGAGGTAGAGGTTGCAGTGAGCCGAGTTGGCGCCACTGCACTCCAGCCTGGAGACAGAGCGAGACTCCATCTCAAAAAACAAACACAAAACAAAAAAGAAAAAAAGAAAGAAAAATGTTACATATCATATGTAATTTGTACACACAAGACCCCTTAAAGGATGGTGGAATTCTTTAAATAAATAGATTGAATACTAAATGCCTTATCTAGCTTCAATTCAATTATGAGAACCGATCAGTTTTGCTGCATTTTTAAAACAGAAACTCTCAGCTTGGGCAACATAGCGAGAACTGATCTCTACAAATTTTTTTTTTTTAGAAATTGGCCAGGCTTGGTGGCTCTCACCTGTAATCCCAACACTTTGGGAGGCTGAGATGGGAGAATCACTTGAGCCCAGGAGTTCAAAATTACAGTGAGTTATGATCATGCCACTGCACTCCAGCCTGAGCAACAGAGCAAGAGCTTGTCTCTAATAAAGTTATTAATAATTAATGTAAATAAAAGGAAACTCCTTGAAGATATGACGACATATCAATTCTGGTTTCATCAAATATGAATGCTGCCATTCATAACAACAACAAAGATTGAGATGTTTTGGCTTGGAAGGATGATTATAGCGTATGGACATGTGGAGGGGGAAAAGGCACGTGACAGAATACTCTAAAGCACAGTATACTATGATCCCATTTTGTTAAAGTAAACAAGTACATGTGTTTATGAATGTAAGAAGGGAGGTATGAAAAGACACACAACAGTCGATTGCCAGTGATGTCACAGAGAAGTGACATGGCACAAATCATACCAACCCCATTATCTGCCAAATAAAATCCAAGCTAGCTAATAGAAGGTAACTAATTAATAATGGTTGCATTTGTTTATGTAATGCTTTATTTTCACAATTGAACCCTACACCCAGGGATATTTATTCACCACCATATGCGCTATACCTTTTCCTCCCTGAACGTATAGCCACCCATACATACACAACCACGATGCCTTACTGGTATATAGGCATATAACTCTTACGGGATGAATGAATGAATGAATGAATGAATGATGAACTGCTTCATAAATTGAATAACTGGTTCATAAATTGAATAACTGGTTCTGGTGTGAACAACGTAAAGTTTTGGTTCTGGTCAGTAGCAGGAGAAAAAATTACTGCAAATTGCATTGCAAGCTTTCAAAAACAAGCTTAACCTGCTTAGCAGGTGTGACAGTCTCCTTCTTGACAAGTGACAAAAGAATCTTCCCCATTTTTTACTTAGTCTACTGATTAAAATGACAAAAATAGAATAGCTGTTTCTTTTTTCTTTTTTTCCCCCTTTCTGGCCCTGTGACACTATAATTCTTGGGCAACTTTCCCGTACGAACTAATTTTCAAAACTCATGAGAAGAATTTATTCACTAGCATATTCACAAAAGAACCAACAAGAATTTAGTCATATTTCTTTCTAGGAATTTTAAATGGTCCTGGCCCCCCAGAAATCCAAAATTCACAGTTTTACGTCATTTCTTTCTTTTTTTAGGGGGAGGGACAGGATCTGGCTCTGTCACCCAGGCTGGAGTGCAGTGGTATCATCTCAGCTCACTGTTAACCTCTGCCTCCTGGGATCAAAGCAATCCTCCCAGCTATTTGAGACCTCCCAAACAGCTGGGACTACAGGTGTGCACTACCACACCCAGCAAATTTTTTTTTTTTTGGACAGACAGGGTTTCACCATGTTACCCAGGCTGGGATTACAGGCATGAGCCACCACGCCTGGCCTCTTATGTCATTTCTATTGCAGGCCCTAAAGTAATTTTGAGGAGAAAAAGAAAATCTCTGAGGTGGGGTTACAAGGGAAATGGACAACCTTTATTTCTCCTGTCATCTATCAGATTTGCATGTCTAACACGATAAATTGTCACAAAAGTAGAAAAAGCGTTTCTTTTCAATAAAAGTGTTGACTAGAACAAATAAAACACTTACAGGGTCTTAAAAATGCATATTATTGCTGTGCGAGGTGGCTCATGCCTGTAATCCCAACACTCTGGGAGGCTGAGGTAGGCAGATCACCTGAGGTCAGGAGTGCAAGACCAGCCTGGCCAACATGGTGAAACCCCTCTCCACTGAACGTACAAAAATTAGCTGGCGTGATGGTGGGCACCTGTAATCCCAGCTACTCTGGAGGCTGAGGCAGGAGAATCATTTGAACCAGGAAGGCGGATGTTGCTGTGAGCCAAGATGGTGCCACTGCACTCCAGCCTGGGCGACAGAGTGAGCCTCCGTCTCAAAAAAAAAAAAAAAAAAAAAAAAATTCACATTATTCCTATTTTTGCTCTCTTAGTAGGCAACAATTTTGAGACACTTATTCTTCATTATCGGAACAATAACCACCCATCTGAAAAGCTAATATGTAATCCTTTGCCAATATTTAGTGAATAAATTATGCTGGATCGTTTTACACTAGAATTATACCAACATCATTGATCATTCCTTCTTTACTTCTTTCTCTAATTAAACACACACACACACACACACACATATATATAATAATTTTACTTCAAAAAAAAAATCTTGGGCCAGGCACAGTGGCTCACAACTGTAATCCCAGCACTTTGGGAGGCTAAGGTGGGTAGATCACTTGAGCTCAGGAGTTCAAGACCAGCCTGGCCAACATGGGGAAACCCTGTCTCTACTAAAAATACAAAAATTAGGCTGGGCAAGATGGCTCATGCCTGAATCCTAGCACTTTGGGAGGCCAAAGCGGGCAGATCATCTGAGGTCAGAAGTTCGAGACCAGCCTGGCCAACATGGCAAAACGCCGTCTCTACTAAAAATACAAAAATCAGCCAGGCATGGGCATGCATCTATAGTCCCAGCTACTTGGGAGGCTGAGGCATGAGAATCTCTTGAACCACCGCGGGAGGCGGAGGTTACAGTGAGCCGAGATCCTGCCATTGCACTCCAGCCTGGTCAACAGAGCAAGACTCCATCTTAAAAAAAAAAAAAAAGCCAGTGGTGGTGGCACCTGCAGTCCCAGCAGGTGGGAGACTGAAGCACGAGAATTGCTTGAATCTGGGAGGCAGAGGTTGCAGTGAGCCCAGATCATGCCACTGCACTCCAGCCTGGGTGACAGAGTGGGACTCTATCTTGGAAAAAAAAAAAAAGAAAAAAGAAAAAATCTTACATCTAATGTTTGCCTATCTTCTGGGAAGTATTTTATTTACAACAAGTCTTTTCTTATACGAAACTGCAGCATTCTGCCAGAATTCACTGTTTTAATGCTACCTCACTTCTAGCTATTCTGATTCCTACCCATCATTCCAGGATGAACCTACGCTATACCTTACTCCCTAAAAGTGCCTCCTCACCCTGAGCACCCCTTTTGAAGAATTCCTGTCGAATTAACTGTTACTTATTATTTTGGCCCTGAATCCTAAACTTTTTTATTCTTAACTCTAATACTTCAAATATCAAAGAGTTGTCTCCCCATTCGACTCCGGGTTCCATAGTTCCTGGATGAAGCAATTATGACTTGCTTTTTTCCTTTCTCTCCTTACCACACATACCAGGCATTCAGCCAAAACATCCTGAATGAACGAATGAATGAATGAATGAAAGAAAAAAATGATGGCACACCACGCCATTTGAAAATGAGATCTGGCCCAGGCTGGAGTGCAGTGGCGCGATCTCGGCTCACTGCAAGCTCCGCCTCCCGGGTTCACGCCATTCTCGCCGCCCAGCCCCCAGAGTAGCTGGGACTACAGGCGCCCGCCACCATGCACGGCTAATTTTGCTTTTGTACTTTTAGTAGAGACGGGATTTCACAGTGTTAGACAGGATGGTCTCCGTCTCCTAACCTCGTGATCTGCCCGCCTTGGCCTCCAAAAGTGCTGGGATTACAGGCGTGAGCCACCGAGCCCGGCCAAATCTTTTTAAATAAATGTTTTTACTCCCCAGAAAGTAACTATGTGAGGTAATGCACATGTTAATTAGCTTGATTTTCATTGGCTAGAGTCACAGAGAAAAAAAAAAAGTAAAAAGTAAATTTTTAAAAATTTAATAAAAAAAGAGTGAGGTCAACAATTGCATTCTGGGAGATACAGCGGGAAGGATAAAGATATGATATAAATGTAAGTGTGGCAAGAGATGTTGTCACTGAGATAGACATATTCCTATCATGAATATGTGTGTATAATATGAAAATAAGGATTAATTTAGCTCCACGCAACCTCCTTCTAAGTAGGCTCCTTTAGATTCCCAAACTGAAACTCCTAAAGGCTAAACGTGACTTTTCTTTGTGCATTTGCTATAAGGTCGCAAATCACCCACACCCGACCATCAGAGTTTTCTAAAAAAGCAAAACCAAAACAACTCCATGCTAGTGCAGTTTGCATGCCTTACTACCATAGTGACAAATGTATACACATTTTTGTCAAAGATGTAATATTTGATAAACTGATAATAACAGAAGGTTTCATGCACATAAAGATAATAAACTTCGCATGTGCTTATAAAGTTACTTGTATATTGAGATGTATTTTCAGTCACTGGAGGTGTATTCACATTTTCTCAACATAAACTGTTGTGTTGTGTTCAGCAGGTAGTGTGTGGCAGTGTGGCAAGGCTAAACCCACAATTTCCTATCTAGTCCACGATCCCAAGCTATGCCCAGCATGCAAATGAGACTGTTGTTTTCTTAATCTTGAAAGTGTGGAGTTGTTTACAAAGACACCCAGCTCATCAACTTGCTGATTCTTGTTTTAGCAGGGACTAGACTTTTTCTTCTGGAGTTGAAAACCGAGGTACAAAACAATCAAGGTTTTCCAAAACCAATTATAGTGTTTGTGCCAAAAGAGAAAATTTGGACTAGAGTAAAATATTTTAAAGTACCTACATTTTTAGAGTTCTCTAAAAAATAATTTTTAAAAAGATTATTTGCTTAATTAGTCTATTATCTGATTCTGCATAACTCAACCACAGCTGATGATGTCAAAAACTAGAAGTACCGGGCGTGGTGGCTCATACCTATAAGCCCAGCTCTTTGCGAGGCCAAGACAGGAGGATCCCTTGACCCTGGGAGCTCAAGACCAGCCTAGGCAACATAGCAAGATATTGTCTTCACTAGAAATCAAAAAAATTAGCTGGGTATGGGAGTGAGTGCCTGTAGTCCCAGCTACTCAGGAGACGGAGGCAAGAAGATTGCTTGAACCAGGGAATTTGAGGCTACAGTGAGCTATGAGCGCACCATTGCATCCAGCCTGGGCAACAGAATAGTAAGACCCTGTCTAAAAAAAAAAAAAAAAAAAAAAGTTAGCAGGGAAGTGGTTTAAAACCACCTCTGTTCTTAATTATGTTTAAAATAAATTTTAGTATGAGGACTTAGTGTGCTCTCAGAGCTATGGTCTAAGAACCTCTAATTCCTAATTGACATAATAGCTTATAATTGTATTTTCATAGTGTTTGGTAAAAACAGTCAGCTTGTTTATTTTTAAAAAGGCTCATAGGCCGGGAGCAGTGGCTCACACTAGTAATCCCAGCACTTTCGGAGGCCAAGGCAAGAGGATCACCTGAGGTTGGGAGTTCAAGACCAGCCTGACCAACATGGAGAAACCCTGTCTCTACTAAAAATACAAAATTAGCCAGGCATGGTTGCACATGCCTGTAACCCCAGCTACTCAGGAGGCTGAGGCAAGAGAATCTCTTCAACCAGGGAAGCAGAGGTTGCGGAGGAAGCTGAGATCACGGCATTGCACTCTAGCCTGGCCATCTCAAAAAAAAAAAAAAAAAAGACTCATTAATATAAAATTTATGATTAAAGAATCAACCGATATCTATTTGGAACACATTTTTTCTCTCTGAAAAAATCACTCACCCTCATGTATGGATACCACAATGGTGATTTTTTAAAGCACTGATGCATTTGAAAATTTCTCCAAAAGAAATAAACCGTCTTTGCGGTAACATATTCCTTCTTAGATAAATGTGTCATAGCTATATCACTGGGGTATACTAGATTCCATAGCTCTTCATTATAAAATGAAAAAAGGTGTCTTATACACTCTATATTGTACAAAATCTAAAACTTGCATAACAGACAAATGAGAGCCATCTTGAAAAGTAAAATAAATAAATTACTTTTGCAGAGAAAAAAGAATTATAGAACAACACAGTTATGCTGAAAACAATAGCTATGGGCAGAAAAAGTAACAAGACATACAGCAGCTCATTAAAAATTCAGAGGATATTGAAAAAGGCAAATTTAATTTGCCCACCTTCACCAAATAACGCTGAAGGACATTTGACAAATACAACACATAAACCGTGTACTATGAAATTCAAATATTTACAAGTTCTATCATCCTCAGTCCTTGCTTCTTACCAGAAGCAAAGGGTGGAATGAAATCCATTTACTAAAAGCTTACCTCGACAGGAATTAAAAGGAATATAGGACCGGGCATGGTGGCTCATGCCTGTAATCCCAGCATTTTGGGAGGCTGAGGTGGGTGGATCGCCTGAGGTCAGGAGTTCGAGACCAGCCTGGCCAACATGACAAAACCCCATCTCTATTAAAAATACAAAAATTAGCTGGGCATGGTGGTGGGCACCTGGAGTCCCAGCTACTCGGGAGGCTGAGGCAGGAGAATTGCTTGAACCCAGGAGGCAGAGGTTGCAGTGAGCTGAGATTGCACCACTGCACTCCAGCCTGGGCAACAAGAGCAAAACTCCATCCAAAAAAAAAAAGAAAAAAAAGGAATATGGATAAGTAGGGGAAACAAACTTGGGTTAATTTGGCATCAGACGTGCTAAACACCAGTTTTGAGTTCAGACATGCCAAGAGCGAAGTCTACTACCTTGATGTTTACCTTGCCAAATTCCTGAAGGGTTTCAGCTGGCTAAACAGTTCCATGCCCATCATAAAACCATGTGTATTAAGAATTATTGGCCAGGCGCGGTGGCTCACGCCTGTAATCCCAGCACTTTGGGAGGCCGAGGCGGGCAGATCACAAGGTCAGGAGATCAAGACCATCCTGGCTAACAAGGTGAAACCCCATCTCTACTAAAAATACAAAAAAATTAGCCAGGCGTGGTGGCGGGCGCCTGTAGTCCCAGCTACTCAGGAGGCTGAGGCAGGAGAATAGCTTGAACCCGGGAGGCGGAGCTTGCAGTGAGCCAAGATTGTGCCACTGCACTCCAGCCTGGGCAACACAGCGAGACTCCGTCTCAAAAAAAAAAAGAATTATCAAGGACCAGGCCCGGCCCAGTGGCTCATGCCTGTAATTCTGGCACCTTGGGAGGCTGAGGTGGGTGGATCACCTGAGCTCAGGAGTTCAAGACCAGCCTGGTCAACATGGCGAAACCCTGTCTTTACTAAAAATACAA
Source organism: Hylobates moloch (assembly GCF_009828535.3). Lineage (NCBI taxonomy): Eukaryota > Metazoa > Chordata > Mammalia > Primates > Hylobatidae > Hylobates > Hylobates moloch. Next base: position 21,041,230 of record NW_026652295.1, on the reverse strand, counting down.
AAAAATTAGCTGGGTGTGGTGGCATGCGCCTGTAATCCCAGCTACTCGGGAGGCTCACGCAGGAGAATCACCTGGGAGACGGAGGTTGCAGTGAGCCGAGATTGCGCCATTGCACTCCAGCCTGGGTGACAAGAGCGAGACTCAAAAAAAAAATTTTTAAAGGACCCTTTGTTTCCTGATAGGCATTGCTTCCTGATAGGCATTGCTAATCATCAACTAAGAAAACTCAGACCTGGATCATTTAAGTAACTTTTATTCCTGTACACATTGCCTCTTCCCGCTTCCCTACCCCTCAGCACCCCCACCACGCCAAAACAATACAATGCAGACTCTCTCTCATGGTATCGCCCATTCATAGTCCATCTTCATTCACAATGGTCACAGGAGGAAGGAATGGTTACAGCACCAGAAGATGAAAGCTTGGTGTCACTCAACACATATAGGGGCTACTGTGTCTAGGACACCAAAAAAGAGCAAAGAAGTAAAAAGCAACACCTCCACTTAGGCAGTGTGGCAGGGAAAATGAAAAAAATGCTGCAACATTTACGGAGAAATATATCAAGAATCACTCATTGAGCACAAGTAGAGTGAGTAGACACGCTCAGGAAACAGAGGACAAAGCAGAGGTCAGGATCAAGTGTCTCTGATGATCAGGGAAGGACTCCCTGGCCAGGGTTTCTTGGGAAAGCAAGGAAGGGCAATGACAGGGTGAGGAAATCTTGTGCAAGGGCAGAACTGGAAAAAACGAAATTTTCTGTGGCATACTTTAAACAGTTCACGTGACCAGGACACTGCTGTGGGTCCTCAAAGCTTCACAGGTGGCCCCAAAACTGACTTTCAGTAGCACTAACATCATCATCATCCGTGTCCCCAATGCACACAGGATCAAATCCTCACCCCCACTCCAGCCGACAAGGCCCTAGTGACCAGGCCTGCACTTGCCTCCAAAGCTCTCCATTTCTGGCAGCCACAATGGTCTCTTTGGGCTTCCTCACAGCAAACTCATTCTGTCTGTCTTGGGGCCTTCGCCCTGCCTGTACTCCCGCCTCAAATGCCCTTCCCCGATCTTCACAGGACAGGCTCCTCCTGGTAATCCAGATCTCAGTTTAGATGAAACCTCTTCAGAGACACCTCCGCTGACCTCCCAATCTGTAGCACCCCCCCGCCCAGGCACCTTCCCATTGCCCTATTTGAATTCTGTGTATTGCAATATCTCATATTTTTCTTATTATGTTTTATTATTGACATTAATACAGTCAAACCTTACTGTTTACAGATCCTGTATTTGCAAATTCACCTAACTTGCAGAAATTTACAAGTAACCCCAAAATCAATATGCATGGTGCTTTCCTGCTTTCACGAACATGCACAGAGCAGTGAAAGTTCCAAGTTGCCCAACACACATTCCCAGCTGACGCTGAACAAGGTGACACGCTGCCTTCTTGTTTCAGCTTCAATCATGTAAACAAGGGTCATTTTTAATGCCATGTTCTTTGCATTTTTATGCTTTTTGTTAGTGATTTCACTGTTTGCAATGCCCCCCAAATGGAGGGCTGAAATGCTATTAATATCTAGTGTTCCTAAGTGCAAGAAGTCTGTGAGTGCCTTGCAGAGAAAAGGCACGTGTTTGGTAAGCTTCATTTAGGCATGAGTTGTAGCGCTATTAGCCATGAGTTTAATGTTAATGAACCAATAATACATATTAAATTGACACATATATTAAATATATATCAAATCTAAATGCAAATATATTTTAAAATATAATTAAACATATATTAAATAAAATACATGCTAAATAAAACATATAAAATAAGCATATGTGTTAATTGATGAAAATGTTGCAGCCAGAGGCTCTCAGGAACCTAACCCTGTATCTTCCCTAGGAGCAATGGTTCAGTATTTGCTAATTCAGTGTTCACAGCAACTTTACAGAACATTAACTCTCTCAGATCATGAGACTCAGTGTATTTATTTTTATTTATTTATTTTTTGAGACGGAGTCTCGCCCTGTCGCCCAGGCTGGAGTTCAGTGGCACGATCTCAGCTCACTGCAACCTCTGCCTCCCGGGTTCAAGCAACTCTCCTGCCCCAGCCTTCTGAGTAGCTGGGATTACAGGTGCGTGCCACCACACCTGGCTAATTTTTGTATTTTTAGTAGAGATGGGGTTTCACCATGTTGGCCAGGCTGGTCTCGAACTCCTGACCTCGGGATCCGCTGGCTTCGGCCTCCCAAAGTGCTGGGAATACAGGCATGAACCACCACGCCCAGCCTGGTGTATTTATTTTTAATATCTGCATTTTTAGAGTTCTCCAAAGAAAGACATCTTACTGAATTTGTCTGTTTTGCTCCCGCTAAACCAGACCACAGCTGATGGTGACAAAAGTAGCAGACAAATAGTTAAAAGCTCGACTTTTGTCCTTAATTCAGTTTCAGATAAATTTTTGCATGCAGATGAAGTGGGTTTACACAGCTATGGCATAATTTATTATTCCCTGAGAGCAAGGACTACACCTGTCTTGCACAGAGATATGGCTCAAGCGTGCCTACAAACGTCTGGCACCAAGTGAGTTCCCACTAAAATCTCATATATGAATGAAATACTCCATGCCAAACAAAATCCTATTTCTTATACTTATTTCCCCTGAAAAACGATATACCAAGTCTAAGGTACCAAATTCTTCCTTCCATTTAGCTTGGGTGGATACAAAATTTGAGGCCATGACATTATGAATGTGTCCGGAATTGGTGGGTTCTTGGTCTCACTGACTTCGCAGTGAGTGTTACAGTTCTTAAAGGCAGCGTGTCCAGAGTTTGTTCCTCCTGATGTTTGCAGGTGTTTGGAGTTTCTTTCTTCTGGTGGGGTTCATGGTCTCGCAGGCTCAGGAGTGAAGCTGCGGATCTTTGTAGTGAATATTACAGCTCTTAAAGCGGTGGGTCTGGAGTTGTTGGTTCCTCCTGGTGGGTTCGTGGTCTCCCTGGCCTTAGCAGTGAAGCTACAGATCTTCGTGGTGAGTGCTACAGCTCATAAAGGCAGTGTGGACCCAAAAACTGAGCAGTAACAAGATTTACTGCAAAGAGCCAAAGAACAAAGTTTCCACAATATAGAAGAGGACGCCAGCGGGTTGCTATTGCTAGCTGGGGCAGCTGGCTTTTATTTTCTTATCTGGCCCCACCCACATCCTGCTGATTGGTAGAGCCCAGTGGTCTGTTTTGACAGGGCGCTGATTGGTGCATTTACAATCCCTGAGCTAGACACAAAGGTTCTCCAAGTCCCCACCAGAGTAGCTGATACAGAGTGTGGACTGGTGCACTCACAAACCCTGAGCTAGACAGAGGGTGCTGACTGGTGTGTTTACAAACCTTGAGCTAGATACAGAGTGCCAATTGGTGTATTTACAATCCCTGAGCTAGACACAAAGGTTCTCCACCTCCCCACCAGAGTAGCTAGATGCAGAGTGTCCATTGGTGCATTCACAAACCCTGAGCTAGACACAGGGTGCTGATTGGTGTATTTACAATCCCTTAGCTAGACATAAAGCTTCTCCAAGTCCCCACCAGACTCCGGAGCCCAGCTGGCTTCACCCAGTGGATCCCACACTGTGGCTGCAGGTGGAGCTGCCTGCCAGTCCCGCGCCATGCGCCCACACTCCTCAGCCCTTGGGTGGTCGATGGGACTGGGTGCCGTGGAGCAGGGGGCGGTGCTCGTCAGGGAGGCTCTGCTGGGGGACCCAGCACACCCTCTGCCGCAGCTGGCCCAGGTGCTAAGCCCCTCACTGCCTGGGGCCGGCCGCTCCGAGTGCAGGGCCCACCAAGCCCAAGCCCACCCGGAACTCCAGCTGGCCCGCAAGCACTGCGCGCAGCGCCGGTTCCCGCCTGCGCCTCTCCCTCCACACCTCCTCGCCTGCGCCTCTCCCTCCACACCTCCTCGCAAGCTGAGAGAGCCGGCTCTGGCCTTGGCCAGCCCAGAAAGGGGCTCCCACAGTGCAGCGGTGGGCTGAAGGGCTCCTCAAGTGCCGCCAAAATGGGAACTCAGGCAGAGGAGGCGCCCAGAGCGAGTGAGGGCTGTGAGAACTGCCAGCACACTGTCACCTCTCATAAAGACAAGGTCACGGAGTTCAAAAACAGAGATCTGGGTTTGAATTCTCTGAACTGCTACACGTGTGAGCTTGGAGACTACACTTTACCTCTCAGAATCTCATTTTTCTGGTCTAAAAATTGGATAATATAATACCACCTCCAGCAGATGATTGTGATACATCAATGTGATAATGTATATACAATTTCTAATACTTTGCTTCACCCCTAACAGGCACTGAATAAAGACCATTCCTTCAAGCCTACGTGGAATCATGAGTCACACAGAGTAGCATTGCCAGAGGAAACAAAGTCCTCACTTGGTATGGCAGAAACAGGAAGAAGGTTAGGTAGTCTCTGGCAGGCTGGCCAGTTTTGATCTTTACAACTTGGTTGATGATCCCCTCAGCCCTACCTTCAAAAGTGATTCCTGTCCTCAGGGGTTGGTAACTGCCTTCCCTTTACCCAAAAAACAAGAAAAAAATGGTGAAAATCCACAGCCTCCTTTGTTTTTATTTGCATTTTCTTTTGTTTAATTGTAGCAAAATATACTTAACATAAAAATTTACCATTTTGGCCGGGCGTGGTGGCTCATGTCTGTAATCCCAGCACTTTGGGAGGCCGGGTGGATCGCAAGGTCAGGAGTTCAAGACTAGCCTGACAAACATAGTGAAACCCTGTCAATACTAAAAATACAAGAATTAGCTAGACGTACTGGAACACACCTGTAATCCCAGCTACTTAGGAGGCTGAGGTAGGAGAATCACTTGAACCCGGGAGGCAGAGGTTGCAGTGATCCAAGATCACGCCACTGTACTCCAGCCTGGACAACAGAGTGAGACTCTGAGACTTTGAGACTCTGTCTCAAAAAAAAAGAAAAAAATACCATTTTAACCATTTTTTATAAGTATCTTCTTTCTTAAATGCAGTCTCTGACAGGGGCTGCATGAAGACATGCATGAGATTTGGCCTTGAGAATATTGTAAGATTGCATATAATGCTCCTAAGCTTAGATGTATGACCCCCAACCAATTTTCCACTACTTTCTACTGAATGCCTCACTTGAGAAACAGACATCCTCCTGAAACTTCACCTGCCATTCTCATTCTTGAAACTTTACTATTACATTTTGTGGGTGAATCTCTATTTTATATAATCTACCAAAATTTCCTAGCTGGCATGATGAAATTAGTTTTTAAAATTTCTTCCTGCCTATATATTTTTCTGTAGTGAGGAAGTTGGATGATGTCTAACACCCATTTGAGGTCTCACATATTATAATTCTGTTATTAAAATCACAGAAACGATTATACACCACACTATCTACACACAGGGTAAAATGTTGCTTCAGTTAGCACAGACCAAAAATGGCATGCTTATAGTATCACACATTCCCAAACAAAGCATATCAAGCTTTGTATAACTGCCACTGAAATAGCTGCAAGAAAAACAAACACCATTTCAGTGACCTCACACAACCTCATTCTATAAACATTACAAAAACTCCTTTTACACTGATCTGTTTAAGGCAGCAAGACTTAAGGGTTGACTGATAAAGCTTTCATGTGAGTTCAATTACTTTTTTAAAAAAAACCAAGTGAGTTTTGCAGAACTTATTGGCAGATTAATGTAGGAGAGCTGAGCAGCAAGCTTGCCTTCGTCGGAGGAATGAAGTGAGCCGTGGCTTTGGGTCTCTCACATGGGACTTCTGACCTGAGAAGAATGTGATCATAGGCCCAGTGAGCTACCACAGATGTTCCCCTATCGCCTTGATATACTGACTCATCACTTGTCTCACTTAGTCCTCAAAGGTAGGTATCATGTTCAAGAATTTGAGACTTTCTAACATACTTGTCCAGTTCTGTGGCATTTCAAGAACCACCTTATTAGCAAACAAAGCCACCCACTGAATGTGTTCAGAATTACAAACGCACACTCCTATGCTTTTCCTACACGAGTGATATCCAAACCCATTCCATCAGAAACACTTTATTCCAGTTATCTACTACACAGCTGGCAATTCCAGTACAGGAAGGAATCCTCTCCTTGTCCACATGACAAAACACTGCTAACATGTAAATATATTGGAGTTCTGCTTCTGTGTATGAAGTATTAAATGCAACAGGAGGAGGAGGAGTGTGTGGGAGAAGGAAAAGAGGAGAAAAGAAATAATAAAATAGGCTAGGCATGGTGGCTTATACCTGTAATCCCAGCACTTTGGGAGGCCAAGGCGGGTGGATCATCTGAGGTCAGGAGTTCAAGACCAGCCTGGCCAACATGGCAAAACCGTCTCTACTAAAAATACAAAAAAAATTCTCAAAAAGAAAATAAATAATAAAATAACGGTTTCAAACCCAACCATCTGGATAATTGCATTAAATGCAAATGATCCAAACATTACAGTTAAAAAGACTGCTAAAAAAACTTACAAGTAGCATCACATTTAATTGTGAAAGACTAAGTGCTGTGCCGGGCATGGTGGCTCATGCCTGTAATCCCAACATTTTGGGAGGCAGAGGCGGGTGGATCACCTGAGGTCAGGAGTTCAAGACCACCCTGACTAACGTGGTGAAACCCCATCTCTACTAAAAATACAAAAATTAGCTGGGCATAGCGGCGGGCACCTATAATCCTAGCTACTCGGGAGGCTGAGGCAGGAGAATCACTTGAAGCCAGGAGGCAGAGGTTGCAGTGAGCCGAGATCACGCCATTGCACTCCAGCCTGGGTGACAGAGCGAGACTCCGTCTCAAAAAAAAAGAAAACAAAAAAAACTCAGTGCTTTGACTTCAATATTTGTTCATTAAAAATGACTCATAAAGAATGGGAGCTGAAAAGACGCAAACTTGGAGAGAATGTCTAAAGGACACATAAAATGCTACTACTTAGAATTTATAAAGAGCTCCTACAAAAAAGCAAATTACAGCCAGACACAATGGCACATGCCTGTAGTCTCAGCTACTAAGAAGGCTAAGGCAGGAGGATCACTTGAGGCCAAGAACAGACCATCCTGGGCAACATAGTGAGACCTCATCTCAGAAAAAAAAGCCAGGCGGGTGGCTCCAGCACTTTGGGAGGCCGAGGCGGGAGGATCACGAGGTCAGGAGATCGAGACCATTCTGGCTAACATGGTGAAACCCCGTCACTACTAAAAATACAAAAAAAATTAGCCAGGCTTGGTGGCAGGCGCCTGTAGTCTCAGCTACTCGGGAGGCTGAGGCACGAGAATGGTGTGAACCCAGGAGGCGGGGCTTGCAGCGAGCCGAGATCGCGACACTGCACTCCAGCCTGAGCGACTGAGCAAGACTGTGTCTCAAAAAAAAATAAAATAAAATAAAATACAGACCATAGAAGAAGTGACAAATGCAATATTCATTTGCATACAAATGGCCAATAATATATGTAAAGATGTACAATCTCATTAAGTATCCAGAAATACAAATTAAAATCTTATATAAGAAATTATGCTAAACACAATACCAAAGGTAAGTTTGCAAAGATGTTGAATGATAGGAATATTTTGTTCATTACTCATGAATGTTTGTCCCAACCACCTTGAAAAACAAGCCAGCACCAACTCAGAAAGTGGAATATATGCATGCCTGTAATCCAGTTATTCTCCTTGGGAATATATCCCAGAAAAACTGTGTACCAGTTGCTCTGTGTACCAGGATACAAGAATGTCCACAGCAGTATTATTTCCAATGATCCAAACTGCAGACTACTTGACCTGGTTTAGCTCCTCTCAGAAGCAGACCCTAAGATAAAAATTAAGTTTATTTAGAGAAAAAAATAAACAAAAGAAACTGGTAGGGATATGGGGGAGTAATACAGGGAAGAAAAGGCAGCCAATAAAGGGTGTGCCATTAAACCAACTACTGTGTGAGTCACTGGGGCATCCTCTCATAGAGAAACTAGGGGAACTGCAATTATCCAAGGGAGCTGCGGTATTTACACCCCAACTCCCCAGAGTCATTGGTTGAGACCTGCCCCCAGGGGCACTCCTGGCTTTCTGTGATGTGCAAGGCTTTCTGTAGTAGGGATGGAGAGGAGACCCCTTAGGCACAGATGCAGATAATGCATCTGGAGGTTGATGAGTGCATCACGAAAGAGCTAAAAGACATGGGTGAGGAATTGACAGAATCTGCTACAAAACAAAACCCACAAGTCCACTGAAAGGAAGTGGATAAACTGAGGTACATTCATACACAGTAGTACTATACAGCAATGAAAATAAATGTATAAACTTGCACACATCACAAAACATATAACGTTAATTTTTTAAAAGGCAATAGAAGAAACACAGTACAGTTTCATGTATTTGAAGTTTTAAAACATGCAAAATAAAGCAATTATTAGTTAGGGACACATATATGGCGAAATCATGAAGGAACACAAGAAAATGGAAAACAAAAACGTCAGGATGCTGACTTACGTAAAATATGCTAAGAGACTAAACGTGTTTGAAATTATCAAAATTACGTTTTATTTTGGAGAAATTAATTTTAATTGAAAATGGAAAAGTTGTATCTGAGGTACAGGTGAGGAGGAACAATTGAAAGATAAAACAGAATTGAGACTGTTCTATGCTGGCTGGCAGATGCATGGGTTAGCATTTTATTGCTATTTCAGAAATGTATGTACACTTTTTATGCATAAAATATTTCAAAAAAGTAAAAGATTGAAATAAAAGATATCAAAACATTCACATAATTTCTCTGAGTGGAAGAATAATGGATTTTCTTTTCTTCTTTTTACTTTTCTGTATGTTCTGCAATAAATGTACATTCCTTTTATATTAATAAAACAATTTGAAATTAGTCATTTCCTCATAAACCCCCCTTATCTCCCAATTCTAGTTCTACCACCTTACACACATGGCCAATCTAGAAAAAGAGGGAAATCAAACAGTTACTTGATTCCCTGTTGTGGTTATTAACTTATACAGAGATCCCTGGTTTGCTAATTCAGCTGCAAATTTACATTTGCCCACAGGCATTGAAGCCAAAAAAAAAAAGTAGGCCAATTCTAAAATAAATCATCCAGTGGGCAATTAAATACTTGATAAAAATTGAAGGGAAGAAAGAATCAGAACTCTATAGGTTAAATCCTATTATAACCAATTTCATATGACAGTTTCTATTCTCTCATGAGGGATTTTGAGTGGAATTCAGGTTATGCCAAACATTGCTTGAAAAGATTGAAGTATTTAAGGAATATTAAGAGACACAATGTGTTAATAACAATCACAATCACAATTTTTATTTTGAAAGACAAATTATACCTGAAAAGGGGGAACAGACTGCATGGTCTACATCACTATTGACTATAAGAAGACTGAAGCTCCAAGATGCTTAAAATAACCAACTTGTGTATTCATCAAATGCCTTGTATATTTTGTCAAACCATTAAAAACTATAATCATTACTGCTGCTCTCAGAGGTTACGTCTATCACACAACTGGTTCCACTATTTGAATATAAATTTATAATCAATATCAGTCATCCTGTCAATGCTAGAACAGAATAAATGTTCTTTACGGGTTGCAAAAACTTATTACTATAGTCACTACTAGAAAGCGGGTGAATTTGTGATGCCCTACGATGTATTTGTCCATTCTATTAGCAGCATCATGTTTTGATGATGTACCAGTTAATATGTCTTCCTTTGGGACTCCAAAATCATTAAGGTTTATGTATTCATAATCTGAGAGGCCTAAGTGAATAGGCTTGAGGGCCCCAGGAGCACTTAAAAGCTAGTTGGGAAGAAAAGTGCCTGCCCAAATAGCTTTTGCAGAGCAACAGACCGTGAATCTCCTTTGTGAGCTCAGATAAGCTTGGACTGAAGAGGACGCTCATAAACTCCTGCTTACCCAAATTGCAATATCTGCCTCTGTGAGTTTCTAGCCCTGACCCCTGACAGCCCCTTCCATTTAACCTGTTCTTTCAGTGTGACTGTGTATAACAAAGGTTGTGCAGGAATGCCGCATGCCCTACAATATTTATTTCAATCCAAAATTATCTTAACAACCAAGCTTGGGGGCTGCAGGTTTTGTACCACAGTGTCTGAAACAGAAGAGAAAAAAGAAGAGGCCCGCAGATTTTGAGGTATAACAGTATGTACCTCGTAACTATAGTTTACAAGAGCAGCAAACATATTATACTAAGAACCTTAATTTAGAAAAATCCAGTAGCCCACAAAGCCTGAAAGATTAAAAAAAAAAAATTGGAGTCAATCACAAAAATAACCAATGCATTTTTTTCTAAAAAAAAAAAAAAAATACTAAACCGCTGAACCATGTATTGTTTTCTGTTTAATAAAAGAAAAATATTTTCTGGTTTTCTAATATGAAAAGCCAACTTCAAAGGAGCTTTATAAGTACCATAAGGTAGTATTGTCACCCAGGCAATTTCAAAAGGTCTTTCAAACCACCCTCAGATAACTAATCTGTTACTTGGCAACTCTTATGGGAAAACATCTTTAAAGAGTCCATAAACAATCATTATCTTTAAACAGCATCCCAAAAACTAAAATCCCTGGATAACATAGATTTTTCATTTTTACCTCTCTCAGACTCTACCTCACAACTCCTTCTCTAATTTAAAAATAATAATAATTAAAAGCTAATGAGAAGTCCTACAACAGATTCTGTAAAAATGCACCTTGCAAAAATGGGTATCAAATAAAATCTTTGAATTGAGAGAAAAGACAGAGAGGCAATAAAAGGATACCAGTTTAAATGAGGAAAAATCTTTACATCATTTACTTTTCCATTTTAATTAAACTTGAATTCCAAATGATGCTGAGTTTATTAACAAGATAATTCTTTATAAGTCACTACTGAGCAGGTTCCATAAGAATTTTATGGTCTGTCAATATCAAATGGTAAAGAGTAATCTAAGAATTTAGTAAGTCAATAAAATAAAAGGCATTCACAGTACACCCACACGTAACCTGAGAACTCCCTTGAGGACAAGGGGGGTGGTTTCAAGTGACTTTCAACATCACCAATTAAAGCAAAAGCGTCGGCATTAAATATGCCATTTGCACCTCAATCCATTTCATCTCCCTCTCCAACCAACAGACAGCTCCCTGACTACAGTTGCGCAAGTGCCCACTATGTATCTTGAGAGATGAAATTAGAATTTTTATGGCTGGAAAATATTTACAGATCACATAAATACTTACACAGATCAGAGAAGTGAAATAAATTTTGAATCACCAAAATGTACTACTTACTGGGGGTGCTCTGTTTACCCCAACTAAGCTCTATTTACTACAGTGCTATTTTTTAAGGCCTTCTGGAGTTCCAGGCTCAGACCTTTACTAAAACACAATGTAAGGATTCCAGATTTCCAGTGTCCTAAAATCAGCGTCCTCTTTAGGTTAAGTGTAAATGAGTGAGTATGTGTGGGTGGGGAGAAAAGGGCTGAGAAGATGTTGAAGAGGAGACAGAGTATCTTGAAAGGAAATTCCTCTTAACGCAACATGAGATTTTTGGAAATTCAGGAGAGTTCAGGGTAACATCAAGTATCACTTAAGTAAGGTGCATGAAGACACTTACGTTAGAATTCTCTATATTCTTGAATAAAATATAAGATGGCAGAAATCTAACAATCTGAGAATTATAATCCAATTTTCAGCATTGCAATGCTGGGTCATGTTTTACTTTTTCTAGCAGTATCTTATTTTAATTCAATATTTACAAGAAAGGAAAGTTAAGTAGCATAACTCAAAATTCTGATGTTATACTGGAAAACATTTCTGTCAAATAGGAAAATAACCCTGCACATGGCTGTTTCTCCTCTGAAATTACATTGATATCGACCTCTTCTCTTCTATAGAGGAACTTTACCACCACGGAAGGCCAGGACTATGTTCAGTGAATACGTGAATAATTCCCACCGCATTAGCTTTAATGCAACTGCCACAACCATTTACACTAACACCCTTTTACACAATTGCTATGACTTTTGCTAAAAACTCAGCTGTTACATCTACATTTTTTACAAGATAATAATATATCTGGTAAAGCCACCAAGGGCCGTGGCAGAAACACCAAATGTAGAGGGCCTTGAGGGTTGAATAAGCCCATTGTCTGTTTTCAAACAAGAGGGCTGTATTCATGTTGAAACCAGAGTATAGAAAGTAGATTAGAACAAAGCCTGAAAATCAGAAACAAATCAAAAGTAGCTGAAAACCCACTCACATGTTTTAAACTACAATTTCTATGCTTGGCGTTATTTTATATATTTCCATTACAAAATAAACGTGGAGATGATAGAAATTTATGAGGGCAGCACTTTGATAGAAGAGGTACTTTTTTTCTTTTTTCAATTTATCTTCAATATTTAAAATGCCTTTTGGGAGAGAAGAATATCCTTACCATTTTAAAAACATGAAGTGAGCTGGAGATTTGTCAACTTATTAAGGACTTGATTGTATGCTTCAGTCAAAGATATGTTACACTAGAGAAATAATATTATTTTATACTTATGTCTCTGTACAGTTTATTAATAAGCAGTTTCATGTAAATTACCTTAATCCTTATAACAACCCTGTGAGGTAAGTATGGTTGGTCCCTAGGTGGATTAAAACCCTGCGTCTCAGTGTAGAAGGTATTTGTCATGTTTTCCCCCTGGTTAGCACCTTTTGAACACCCTTGATGTAGCTGGGTAATTTTCAGCTAATAAGTCCCACTTTCCAATTAAAGAACTCAGAAAACTTCGTTCTCCAGTCTCCTTTGAAGCTAGGGTGACTTCAGTACCACCAATTGGATTCACCCTCGAACAACTTGGATTCACAGGCGGGCAACTTGCAGGAGGAAGCAACATACCGGTATGGATTTGACTTGGTTTTACAGTTAAGGATGGCAATCGTGGTATCCAGCTTAGGGGGCCAGTGATGGTTGCAAGGCTGCCTTCTCAGAGCAGGCAGATTTCCTGGCAGCATTGGAAACCACAGCATCCGGTCGGGTGCGATGGCTCATGCCCGTAATGCTAGCACTTTGGGAGGCTGAGGAGGGTGGATCACTTGAGGTCAGGAGTTCGAGACTAGCCTGGCCAACATGGTGAAACCCTGCCTCTACTAAAAACACAAAAAATTGGCCAGGCGAAGTGGTCACACCTGTAATCCCAGCACTTTGGGAGGCCGAGGCGGGCGGATCACAAGGTCAGGAGATCGAGACCGTCCTAGCTAACACGGTGAAACCCCATCTCTACTAAAAATACAAAAAATTAGGCCGGGCGCGGTGGCTCACGCTTGTAATCCCAGCACTTTGGAAGGCCAAGGCGGGCAGATCACGAGGTCAGGAGATCGAGACCACGGTGAAACCCCGTCTCTACTAAAAATACAAAAAATTAGCCGGGCGTGGTGGCGGGCGCCTGTAGTCCCAGCTACTCGGAGAGGCTGAGGCAGGAGAATGGCGTGAACCCAGGAAGCGGAGCTTGCAGTGAGCCGAGATCGCCCACTGCACTCCAGCCTGGGTGACAGAGCGAGACTCCGTCTCAAAAAAATAAATAAATAAATAAATAAAAATACAAAAAATTAGCCGGACGTGGTGGCAGGCACCTGTAGTCCCAGCTACTCGGGAGGCTGAGGCAGCAGAATGGCGTGAACCTGAGAGGAGGGGCTTGCAGTGAGCCGAGATCATGCCACTGCACTCCAGCCTGGGTGACAGAGCGAGACTCCGTCTCAAAAAAAAAAAAAATTAGCTGGGTGTGGTGGTGGGCACCTGTAATCCCAACTACTCCGGAGGCTGAGGCAGGAGAATCACTTGAACCTGGGAGGCAGAGGTTGCAGTGAGCCGAGATAGCGCCTCTGTACTCCAGCCTAGGTGACAGAGCAAGACTCCATCTCAAAAAAAAAAAAAAAGAAAGAAACCACAGCATTCAGAGCTCAAGGGGGCAGCACAGGTGGTGACAGTTTCCTCTTTAGGCCAGTTCTTTGCCATGGTTTTGGAAACTGTTTCCGAAACTTTTAGCTACGTGCGTAGTTCTTCAGCCCTCCCAAGGCGACCACAAGCTTCTCAATATCCTCTCAATAAATTCCATTTCTGCTTAACGAGTCCGTTTCTGTGGCTTACAGTTAGGGACCCTGATTCAAACATTTACTGAGGTTGTCGCACAATATTCATTCTCTTTGGGAAGTCTTCTCTGGCCAAGCAACCTTTAGCCTAAGTCCAAAGGGATGCATAAGACTCAACCAAGCCAAGGTTGAGGTGTTGAGGTGGGGAAAGGGGAATGGTATTGTAGGCAGAGGGCCAGGCAGTGCAAAGGCCCTGTGGTAGAAAAGATGAACCACCAGTCTTGAGCATAGTGAATGGCATGGGGGAGAACTTAATGAAATGAGGCAAACAGGGTGGGCAGAGGCCAGTGTACAAGGGGATGGTCACACATGTTCCTCTAGGCCTGCATGTCAGAAAAGAAAATTTCTTTATTAAGCCAAAATAACAGCAGACATAAGCAACACACATTTGAAACTTTATCCTGAGAAGCTTCAGAGTAAGAAAGACCAATACCCCAACTGCTAGGTAGGGTTCCAAACACGTAAAGATAGTGATAATGTTTCCCCTACATGGTTTTTTTTTTTTTTTTTTTTTTTTGAGACAGGGTCTCACTGTATTGCTCAGGCTGGAGTGCAGTGGTGGGATCTCAGCTCATTGCAACCTCCACCTCCTGGGCTCAAGCAATCCTCCCACCTCAGCCTCCCTAGTAGCTGGGACTACAGGCGCACACCACCACACCTGGCTAATTTTATATCCTTTCTTACACACACAGAAACATTCCCATGTTCTTCAAGTATTCAAGTAATAGCCCAGTCATAAAAGCCTATCAAACAGCACAATGGATCTGGACTGAGGAAACCTGTGTCTGAGCACTTAAGCAAAACTTACTAAATCCATAATCTTGGAAAAATTACATGCATTATCTGGGCAGGTTGCCCAAATCAATAAGATACGGAAGTATCTGCTGCCCTCCATACCTCATAGAATTTTAAGGCTCACATGAGCCAAGAGATGTGCAAGCTCTATATATTAGGTATTATCAGTAAGGAGTAATTGTGATGACAATAATAGCTATTAGGAAATGTCACTGGGCATGGTGGCTCACGCCTGTAATCCCAGCACTTTGGGAGGCCAAGGCAGGAGGATCCATTGATCCCGGGAGTTCAAGACCAGCCTGGGCAACATAGAGAGACCCTGTCTCTACAAAAAATAAAAACTAAAAAATTAGCCAGGCATGGTGATACACGTCTGTGGTGTTAGCTACCCAGAGGCTGAGGCGGGAGGATCGCTTGAGCCCAGGAGGCAGAGGTTGCAATGAGCCATGACCGTGCCACTGCAGTCCAGCCTGGGTGACAAGGCAAGGCCTTGTCTCAAAAAAAAATTAAAAAATTAAAAAATCTGACCAAATGCAAAGTACTTTGGGATGGTTTATCTTTTCAGTTCTAAACTATTTAGCGGAAATTTCTATGTGGAATTTTTGGCTGCCATGGTTTTGACCTCAAATAAACTCACAATCTAGAAGACATAAACAAGTATATTGCAGCATTATAAACGGTAACGGATAAACCACCATTTTCAGAACAACACATACTTTGTCTTACTCATCTTTGTATCTCTAGTATCTAGGTGGCAGTACCTTAAAGATAGTAAGCAAGATATTGTCTTTGCCTGCATCTAGTTATTTCCCAATTTGAATGTTAAAGATAATTAAACAAATTACAAAGTGAATTCTTAGAAACCAATCTAGTTGCCGGGTGCGGTGGCTCACTCCTGTAATCCCAGGAGGGATGCCGAGGCGGGTGGATCACGAGATCAGGAGTTCAAGATCAGCCTGGCCAACATGGTGAAACGCCATCTCTATTAAAAACTACAAAAAGTAGCTGGGCCTGGTGGCATGCGCCTGTGGTTCCGGCTACTCAGGAGGCTGAGGCAGAAGAATCGCTTGAACCAGGGAGGTGGAGGTTGCAGTGAGCCATGATCGTGTCACTGCACTCCAGCCTGGACGACAGGGTGAGTCTCCGTCTCAAAAAAAAAAAAAAGAATGAAACCGATCTAGTCGGGCCAACTATGCAGCCAAATCCATGACAACCAAGTTTGAAAGGTTTCATTTAATCTTCAGCATATTTCACCACAGAACAGTATAGAGATGGTGGATTTATTATAAAAATATTTGGCCCCTAGCCAGGCAGAGTGGCTCATGCCTGTAATCCCAGCACTTTGGGAGACGGAGGCGGACGGATCACGAAGTCAGGTGATCGTGACCATCCTGGCTAAGACGGTAAAACCCCATCTCTACTAAAAATACAAAAAATTAGCCTGGCGTGGTGGCATGCGCCTGTAATCCCAGCTACTCCAGAGGCTGAGGCAGGTGAATTGCTTGAACCTGGGAGGCGGAGGTTGCAGTGAGACGAGATCGCGCCACTGCACTTCAGCCTGGGCTACAGAGTGAGACTCCATCTCAAAAAATAAAAATAAAAAATATATATATTTGGCCGGGCTCAGTGGCTCACGCCTGTAATTCCAGCACTTTGGGAAGCTGAGGCAGGCGGCGGATCACCTGTGGTCAGGAGTTTGAGACCAGCCTGGCCAACATGGTGAAACCTCGTCTCTACTAAAAATACAAAAATTAGCCGGGCGTGGTAGCGTGCGCCTGTAATTCCAGCTACTCGGTAGGCTGAGGCAGGAGAATCGCTTGAACCTGGGAGGCGGAGGAGATCTCGGTGAGCCGAGATCGCACCATTGCACTCCAGCCTGGGTGGGCAACAAGAGCGAAACTCCGTCTCAAAAAAAAAAAAAGAAAGAAGAAGAAACTGCTTATTTTGCCCTCTGGGTCTTCATTAATAGACGTGGACTACATTACAAACCCCAACAGCGACAACCCAGATTCACCAGCCTTAGAAGGAAACATCAGAGATATGCCTAAGCCATCCCCACTGCGCATGAAAACCCATTGCATTCAGAAAAAAAAAGTAGCAACTTACATGGCGTTCCACAGCCCACCTCAGAAGTCCATCCCAATGTTTCACAACTCTCGCAGTCAGACTGTGAGGAAAGCAATTTTGAGTGGAAGTCAGAGGCGGACATGGGTTTCCAGATAGCAAAAGGGTCTGTAAGTTAAAAGAGAATGTTCAGTCACAGCTTGAAAGTGGAAGTAAAAGGGACTATTAAGAAATGACAGGAAAACTAAGACTTACTGTCAAGAAAGAGAAGCAATTCCAAGAACTGTTTAATCCATTAAACTGATGCCCAACTATCCAAGTATATTCAGAACTTAATTTGATCGTGCCCTGATCTGCCTTTACATTTTAATTAAGATTAGCTGAGCATGTAAATTAGTTTTGAGCATAATATCCTAGGGTGAACAAAACTAAAAAGAACGGAAATAAGTCCATCCGAGAAGGAAATGCGGGGAAAGGCAATCCGTGGGGATCCTTTGATCCTCAAGGTGAGGGCACCAGACAGATGACGAAGGTGGTAGCATTAAGAACTCAGCTGGAAGCACTTTTCCATTTAGGTTCTTCCTTGGAAGGGTGCCCATTCATGACAAAGACAAGGAAATGCAGTAAGTGTGAGTAGAACTTAATATAAACAGTGAGCTCTTTCTCAATTCTAAACTGCAGGCCTCCTAAATCCACATCCTGGTATCACGCCTTTAAAAAATGAAAAACCTAGCGATACAGTCTTAGCTCATACTTAACTTGTTATCTAG
Source organism: Hylobates moloch (assembly GCF_009828535.3). Classification (NCBI taxonomy): domain Eukaryota; kingdom Metazoa; phylum Chordata; class Mammalia; order Primates; family Hylobatidae; genus Hylobates; species Hylobates moloch. Next base: position 21,023,442 of record NW_026652295.1, on the reverse strand, counting down.
GATATTCCTGTGTTATATTTTTGCCTTACATAAAGCCTGTCATTCAACACTTTATAATCTTTTAATTCATTTTCTTCTCCGTTTACTCTGTCCTTCACTTTTCCTTGTATATTGTATTTATGTAAATGTATGTATGTATAAAATTACCATATGTATATACATACAGTCTAAAACTAAATCTTATTCTACTGATCTAAAGTTAACTAAAAGGATTAAGTAACAGATCTGCAAACTACTGAACTGAAATTTTTTTATGACTTCTGTGTCTAAACTTTCACAATTACAATTGTTTTCAAACTTTAAATATCCTTAATTTTCCAGGATTTCTTCCAAAATCATTGTTTCCTGCCATCAATATAATTTTAAGTTTCATAAAACATCCATGTATACACAGGCTTTTTTATCTGCTCATCAACATCATCCATAGGCCATTTGTTTCTAAAGATAACTTCAGTTAAAATTTATCTTATTCATCAGTTTAGGTGGCAGAACTCAGACATGATGCTCAGAGCCCAAGCTCTGCAATCTGCACAGAAATGATTTTATACCCATACAATTGCTTCCTGCCAGAGGACTACGGGAGTGCAGCCTTGGGAATTTAAATGACCGATTTACCCAGGGAAAGAAAGCTTATTTTTAGTAAGTGGGAAAAAAAAAATGTTGATTTAATTTATTTTACTGCCTGTGAATCTCCTTTGGAAAGGAGAAGCAGAGTTTGATTAATTAGATTAGCAAATGCAGTAAGTTGTTTATTCACTTGGGTGAATCAATGTTTCCCTGAATTTAGTTTAGCTTTATTTTATGCTTTCAAACCCATCCAGTAGGTAAGATGGTGAAAGCCAAAAGCCTTTCTCTCCCACAGCTCCTTGGAATATCTTTTCACATGTTAATTTGATCTTTTTGTGATTGGAGGCAGACGTATTTCACAGCGCCTCCCTCTCCCCTCCCCACTCCACCCCAGCATATGGGTAACACACATATAGATGATAGAAAATTATAGATGATAGAAAATTGACTACAGGGCTCTATTTCCATTTTTTATGCCTCCTAGTTTTTAGTATTTTTCCTTTCCTGCTGACTTTCATTGTAAATTATATTTCTACCCAGTATTAAAATTCAAAAGGAAATAAAGAGCTTTCTCTGCCGTTAATGACAGCGTATTTTAAGATGATTAGGAAAGAATTATTAGAACAAATTGCTTTATTTAAAAAAAAACAGTTGCTAAATTTCTCAAATGTTTGCTGGTTTTTCTTTCTTCATTCTCTTAATGACCTGTCTTTCTAAGGAAGTTCCCTTCATGTGACTTGCTACACAAAATCATTCCTGATTCATTTGTTACTGAGATTTACCGGAGTACAGCTGTTCAAACAAAGTACTTGCCTACGAAAGCCTGGGAAGACTGGGAGTGATAATCAAATTAAAATTCCAGCTCTACGTTCTTTTATCGGAGTGCAGACAATTGTGATATATTTAAAATGTATTAAAATAAAAAGGGCAGAGCTCTGCAGCATCATAGACTACATTTTTCCATTAATGACCTGGATGACACATTAAGAAGGAGAAAAACTTATTAATTCAGCAAGAAATCAAATGTACATTTCTAGGAGAGATTTTTTTTCTCAACTTAAAAGAAAAAAATTGAAGATCCAAGCGAATGGGGACTTCAGATTTTTAGCAGTTGGGGACGGCTAGAGATTATTTGACTCAAAGTGATAGGCATAACATATAAGTGCTGGTGGCCTGGACACAAGAGACTGGGATGACTTCTCATACACATTAGACACCATTGATTTTCAACTAAAGGTAGAACTGGAAGTGCTTTTATTCAAAGGCTGCAAAAATCACCTTCTCCAAGGAAGTTTAACATCTCTAGTTTTCTGAAAATGAAAAAAGATTATAGGATCACAGTCTCCCGTGAGCTAATGAGGCATATGCAACCAGCCTTGAAATTTGAAAAGAGAGAGAGAAAAATCAAAATTGGAGTGCATTCACCCTTCTGAATGTATTTCTTTCCTCCCTCCAAAGCATCTGTATCCTGGCTGAGCTAGGGGACAATTTAAAGGTTTCTTAGATCAGTTTTAATATATTTTTTAAATTACACTGAAAATAATACCCACCCCCAGAGACAAGTATTGTGTTTGCACAAGGAACAGCGTCCCCTTCTTACCAGTTCCCCAAGACCCCCACCTCCATTCAGTCACCAAGTCCAATCTGAAATCCACCTCCTAAAAAGCTCTGGACTCCAGCCACTTTCCGCATTCCTACAGCCACTCCCCTAATTAGGGCTACTATTATCTCCCCACCGGATTCCTGCGGAAACTTCCTAACTGGTCTACCTGTCTTCCAGTTTGCCTCACCCCATCCATTCTTCACACACCAGCTACAGAGATCGTTCTAGGAAAGTCAGTCTCCTATTGGCATTAGGATAAATTCCAAACACCTTTACGGAGCTCAAAGTATGTTCAGGATCTGTGCAATGCTCCAGCCCCATTTCGGTACTTCCACCTCACACTCCACACTATAGCCAAGCTAAACTGCTTTTATTCCCTCCCAGCACTTCCCACCCCCGACCACCACATGCACACAGTGGGCTTTGGCACATGACCTTGTGAATGCCCGTGATGCCTCCCACCCCAATCCTAACCCATCCTCCCGCTTTTCCATTCTTTGACCCACTCTTGTTCTTCATCAAGTCCCTGCTTACATATGACATTCTCCCAGAAGCCTTTCCTCTGAGTCTGGGTTAGACAACCCCTGCTCACTCTCCCAAAGCACCTTATATTTACTCGTTCAAATGATTTATCATGCTACACTGCAATGCTATTATTATTTGTCAATATCCCCCTAGCATGGAAACTCCATGAAGACAAGGATAGGGCCTGCAGTGTTCGGCATCAAACTCCCAATGCCAGTGCCTAACATCATGCCTGGTACTTTGTAGGTGTCCAGAATAAATCTCTATTGAATGAATAAAATTAATTAATTAATGACAAAGTTTTCACTCAAACAGACTCTGAAGTCTCTGTGGCAAGTGTTTTTCTGGAAATGAGCTGGAAAGAGGGTCTCCTTTTTTAAGGTTTCCTAAAATTTAACCTAGCACATAGAAGGTATTTGATAAATATTTGTTATTTATCCTGTTTGTTACTGAATTGAGAAACAAACAGGATTAACAATGCTACCAGGTATATAAAAATGTAAAGTTTTTTTTTTTTTTTATTAAAACTGCTTGTCAGACATTGAATAGGGGGCCAGAGCATGTAAATCCAGTTATACGGGTTATACAAGTGCTGGGTCTGAGTAGTCCTTACCCCACCGAGTGCTAGGTGACCTGGATTCAGCATTTTAATTGTTTGCTGTTGCTCCTATTTTATTTACACTACAAGCCACTACTCTTCTGAGGTCAGCCCCACATAGAAAAGAGATTGCACCATTAGTTTCACTCAGATTTCCAAGTCAAAATACGATAACAAGAAAAACTTCAAGTTCACCCTTATTTCTCTTCATTCTAAGCAAATAGATAAACCAATATCCAAGAGAATCTTGCCACTTTGTACAATGATCCTGTGCACATCTGGCAGTCGGCCCGGCCCACACTGGACTTTGTGTGTTTAGGCTTCCTTTATAATTTGAAGAGCAAGGGTGATGACACAGCTCCTGTGACCAATTCCAGTCCCTGTTTACTATTTGCCCAAGGCTCCTGCCTCAGCTAGACCTGAGATCTGGATTGAGATATTTACTATAAAACAAACCAGTAGTCAGAACCTGCTTTCACTCTTAAAAACACCCAGTACCTACCAAAAAAAAAACAAAAAAAAACTACTCTATGGAAGGTTAAGAGCCCCTACAGAGTCTCCACCCAGCCCTTGTCCATCCTCATCTCCAGTTGTTCCCTGGCCCTTGTATCTCATGCTCCAGGCCCACTACTCAGGGATCTCCACATCTTCCTCTGTGCTCTGCACAGTCTCTTTTCTATGCTTGGAATGTCACCACTCCAGTCTCATTGGCACTCATTGCCTAGCACTCTCTACTGATACTTCTTTTCTTTTTTTTTTTTTTGAGGCAATGTCTTACTCTGTTGCCTAGGCGGGAGTGCAGTGCTCACTGTAACCTGGACCTCCCGGGATCAGGCAATCCTTCTGCCTCAACCTCCCAAGTAGTTGGAACTACAGGCACATGCCACCATGTCCAGCTAATTTTTAATTTTTTTAATATTTATTTATTTATTTATTTATTTTGTAGAGAATGGGGTCTCACTGTATTTCCGAGGCTGGTCTTGAACTCCTGGACTCGCAACTCATACTTAAGGCCCCTCTCCCTGCACCCAAGCCAGATCAATCAGTTCCTCCTTTGTCCCTCCCTTCCTTACCTCTCTCTCACTTAACACATTAGAGATTGTAACTACTTCTCATGCATCTATCTCCCCTAACAAGTTAACTACTTACAAGCAAAAAACACATTTTTTTCTTGTTTATTTCCTCATAAAAATCATAAAATCACACCTCGCACATGTTAATCAATGAATGGTTATTTAATGAATGACCCTACCTTATCTCTGCCCACAACTGAGACGATACATTAAAATTACCAGAATCTGACTATAATTCCATTCGTCATGGTTCTATACATCATTGAAACCAAAAATGCAAGTACTACAATTTACTTGCTGTGTAGACTAAGGGTAAATTACAAAACCGATTGTCCTAATGACAAGGAAATGGTTCAGCCTCTGACAGCATAACTTTGAACTGTTGTTCCAACTTGATCAGTATTAGCGACAATCCAAAGAGAATTTTTAGAGATTTTCAGTGGCACGCCCTACCTGGCCTTTTTAACATTTGCTCAGCAACCATTTGTTAAGCACCAGCAATATATGTGTGGCTTTCCTTGGTAGGCAAGGACTACCAGATTGTATTAGAAAAGATCCCTGACCTTAAATGAAGGTCCCTTTCAGTCTAGTAAAGGAACGAAGGCAATTCTTTAATGGAGGTCATGTGAGTGGTAGAAACAGAGCATTACTGAGATTCACAAGAGGATGAAGGCAGGTGGTCTTTCACTATATACTGCTAGTAGGATGGTAAATGCAGTCTAAGGTGACAATTTTGGTTCCTTTTAGGCCAAGATTTGCACCATTTGTTTAGCTGCAGGTCTCTTAGTAACAATGCAGGAGCTAGGGAGTTAAGATGCCTCTACCTTGAAGGAGAAAGGAGGGCAGAGAGGCTTCTCAACTCTTCGGGCTTTCCCCACCACGTTAGGTGGTTTACCACTGACTTGCCTTGCAAGGGAAAGTTTAAATCTAACAAGCTTCGGCCGGGTGCAGTGGATCACACCTGTAATCCCAGCACTTTGGGAGGCCGAGGCGGGTAGATCATGAGGTCAGGAGTTTAAGACCAGCCTGGCCAAGATGGTGAAACCCCATCTCTACTAAAAATACAAAAATTAGCCAGGTGTGGTGGTGGGCGCCTGTAATCCCAGCTACTCAGGTGGCTGAGGCAGAGAATTGCTTGAATCTGGGAGGCGGAGGTTGCAGTGAGCCAAGATCACACCACTGCATTCCAGCCTGGCGACAGCGAGATTCCATCTCAAAAAAAAAAAAAAAAAAAATCTAACAAGCTTCAAGATGAACTTCTGGCCCAGAACTCATCTCCTCCCAGAGGGTCTCTAATGAGGACTGGCCTCTTCCACTCTCACAGCCAATTACTGACTCCCAGGTATGAGCTCCCAGATCATACACCACTAGGACATGGTCCCTGCCTTTAAGGTCTAGTGTAACTGTAAATATTTACCACCGTTTGTCTTCATTGCATTTGTTATTGTATGTTCCAAGTTTTTAAAAAACCACTAAAGCCATTAATTATGCTTTCTAATATTTCTCTAGCCCCATTTCCCTCCAATCCAAAATCTCCATAATACCCTCAAACTCAAGTTGTCTCTCTCCCTTATACAGGGTATGGCCCGTGGTTTGCAAAAGATTTATTTTCTCTTACACTTGAAATCTAGAAATTTCCTACTAAGTCATACAACTTCAAACATCCACCTTTCTCTGGAGACTACACAAATAATCACTATCGAAAGCCAAGTATATCCAAAATGGCTTGTGATATTTCAGAACAAAGGATTCCTAAGCAGGAGTTCAAGGATGAATCCACCATTTGGAATTGTATGAAAAAAATCTAATGTGCAAGTGAATATATGGGTATTTTTTTTCCTTTGGGGGTAACGTTCTATTGCTTTCAAGAAATTTTCAGAAGAGCAGAAGAGGCTATGAGACAGACAGACACACACACACACACACACACACACACATAGACCTAAATGAAATCCTAATTTTAGTGAAACATTTTTGTACACAAATGTGACACAATTTCTATTTGTCCAATAAAACCTGTTAAATATTTCAAAATCTTTTACCACATCTTTTAACTTAAAATATAATTAAAAGGTCTACTTTGCCAGACCAGTGCAAGAAACACAATGACCATAGGAGAAGTAGCAAAGAAAGAGAAAAAAACACCTCCAAATATTTTATGCTTGGAAAACTTGAATCATGAAGAAGATGAGAAAAAAAAAGTAGGTCATTGTAACTTGACATTCAGAAATAAGCAGCAACATTTTATTCTCACTGACCTGTAAGTCACCCTCCAGCTCTGAATTTCATCACTACCTTACAAAAGGTTCCTGAACTACCCCAGCATGGCATCTGCTATATAATCTTCTAAAACTAACACTGGGAAACATTTTTTTTTTTTTTTTGAGACAGAGTCTTACTCTGTCGCCCAGGCTGGAGTGCAGTGGCATGATCTCAGCTCATTGCAACCTCCGCCCCCCTGGTTCAAGTGATTCTCCTGCCTCAGCCTCCCAAGTAGCTGGGATTAAAGGCACCCACCACTACGCCCAGCTAATTTTTGTATTTTTAGTAGAGACAAGGTTTCACCCTGTTGAACAGGCTGATCTCAAACTCCTGACCTCAAATGATCCACCCGCCTCGGCCTCCCAAAGTGCTGAGATTACAGGTGTGAGCCACCGCGGCCAGCCGGGAAACAATTTTAAGAACATAATAACTATACTTAATTCCAAAAATTAATAAGGAGAATGTATGCTTAATAATAATGTGGTGTGAGAGTCTGTGGAAAGAGGTACTTGGGTTTGTTTTAAATTAATTAAAGATATAAGGCTACCACAGACCTTTACCTACAATGTAATTTATATGGTAGCTGGGCGCGGTGGCTCACGCCTATACTCCCAACTCTTTGGGAGGCCGAGGAGGGCAGATCACCTGAGGTCATGAGTTCGAGACCAGCCTGACCAACATGGAGAAACCCCGTCTCTACTAGAAATACAAAATTAGCTGGGCATGGTGACGCATGCCTGTAATCCCAGCTTCTCGGGAGGCTGAGGCAGGAGAATCACTTGAACCTGGAAGGCGGAGGTTGTGGTGAGCCGAGATAGCACCACTGCACTCCAGCCTGGGCAACAAGAGTGAAACTCTGTCTCAAAAAAATAAATAAATAAAATAAAATAAAATTTTATATGGTATAGGTTGTCTCAAAAGAGGAATTTGTACGTGGAGAGCTCATTTTAAATGTGTCCTGCATTTTTATCTGATACTGTAGCCACTGGGGATTTATTTGCTTTCCTTGTTAGTTACCTGACATCCTTTCTGCATGAATCGAGATAGAAAAGTATCTCTTCTGGTTCTGTTATTTGCTGCTGTAGTTTCCATCTGTAGTGCTAAGATCCATCCCTTATTTTATCTTGGACACCAAGCAAGCTTCTTTTCTTCACACTCTAGTCTCTTCTCAACAGCTTCACAAGGGAATCTCTGGGTTGCTTCAAACGCATCTAACACTTCTTTCCAATTATTTATGTTGGTGACAAACTCTTTCTCACCAACTGTCTAGGGTCACTCAGAGGTACTTGATTTGAAAAAGCATTCAGTTCCCTATCCAATATTTTGGTACCTCTCCAGCTCCCCACTTCAGCTCTGCCGATGTTAGCACAATGTTGAGCAGAACTTGCCTCTTCCATTTAATCTGAGATTGGCTATAACATCCATATGCTGAGTTGCTTCCACATTGGTTCTCATATCTGAAGATTGTTAATATCAGCAACAATCCTTTAAAAAAAAACCCTGTTGCTTTTTAAAAACCCTGAGCGCTTACATCACAGAAAGGACCCAAACCCAGATCTGCCACTTATTATCAGTGAGACATTTGAGCAGGTCTCCTAACCTCCTCCCTAAACTTCTTTTTCCTGTCTGTAAAATGGGGAGAATACCACCTTCCTCACTACGTTGCGAGCATTAAATAGGTCTGTGCATGTGAAAGGTTTAGCACAGACACTGGCTGCCCCAAAGCCAGTGCTCATAAGTGTTAGGTACTTATTTATTCTGAGAGCAAAGTCTTAATTATCTGTGGATAGAGAGGTGAACATTAGCATGAAATTGTGCATTTTTTTTAGGGGAATGGAAACAATTTGCATTTTAAGAGCAAGCAAGCATTTTTGTTTAAAAATATCAAGGGTATATTGTTACAAGCTCCTGCTCTGCAGGGACACTGAACCCCTTCTAAGTTCTTTCCTTTTCCCAATTTTGTTTTTTCCTCCTCTCTGTGAATGAAAACAGCACATAGAGAAATGCTTTGTAAATGCTATAGCAAGACGACCATTTATAAGGACTCTAGAGAAAGTCCTAGGGCAAACTGGTTGCTACATCTAACCCCTTGAACAGGCTGACAAAAGATTTAAATTGTACCAGCCATGTGAGAAACACACATGTGGTTTTAAAATATTTGAATTCCATGGTACAGTTCTTGGTAAAACCCACGCAGACCAAGAAAGCTGACGCATTCAATAGAAGACATGGGCCTCCGTTGTGTCTGTGACCCCTCCAGGTATTTTAAGCACCAGAATCAAAGTACAGAAATAAAAACAAACAAAAGCCCAATATCTGTCCATGCCTGGTCTTACAAAAAAAATTTGTTTTTTTAAAAAATAAGTGTCTTACGGGATGATTGTGGACTTATTTAGCCCGTTCAGCAGGATTTTTTACTAAGCTACAATGCAAAAGATTTATTTTGTCATTGTCCAACACAAACAATTGAGGAAACTCAGCCTAGTGCAAAATCCCCAGGAGAAACAATCTGCAATTTAATTAGTGAATAATTGAAGCAATTTAAATACAATTCCAGGCATTTTTTAAAGTAATATTTGAATAGACAGCTGCTGCATCTACTAAGTGTTTAGGCAAAACACCATAATCCCTGATCTGATGAGATGCCCAAGGTTATGAACAGGACTGTCTGTTGTCAGGGCAAGACCCAGAATTTAAAACAAAACTCCAGAAATCCTCCCTCAATGCCTGCTCCATCCCCACAAAATAAAGAGATCGCTAGCTAAATAGCCAGCCAGCCAGCTAGCTAGGTAGATAGATAGATAAAGAAAACGTTAGTCACAGCCTTTTGAAGCACAGTAGGATGGAGACAGAAAAGGATTTAAAGTCCACAGCACTAAGCTGGAGTCTTGATTTGTTCATTACCCTTTTTCTGTTACTACTTCAAATTCCTCATTTATAAAATGGGAATATGAATGCCTATCTCACATGAGTTTTGAATCTTCGATGAGAATATAAGAAAACACTTTATAAATGTTACTTGAAGATGTTGCAATGTTAAAGAAACAGAGAATATAAATTGAATTAGAGATATGTCACTACTGCACCTTCTACCATAAGAATTTTATTGTTTCAGCCTTTTTTTTTTTTTTTTTTTTTTGATGGAGTCTCACTCTGTAGCCCAGGCTGGAGTGCAGTGATACGATCTCGGCTCACTGCAACCTCCGCCTCCCAAGTTCAAGCGATTCTCCTGCCTCAGCCTGCCGAGCAGCTGGGACTATAGGCGCGTGCCACCACGCCCAACTAATTTCTGTATTTTTAGTAGAGACGGGGTTTCACCATATTGGCCAGGCTGGTCTTGAACTCCTGACCTCATGATCCACCTGCCTCAGTTTCCCAAAGAGCTGGGATTACAGGCGTGAGCCACCATGCCCGGCCTGTTTCAGCTTTAAAGATTTATTTGTACATACAAAATATTTTGCCATGCCCAGTTGCAGTCTTGCAAGATGAAAAGCGTTCTGGAGATAAATGGTGGTGATGGTTGCATGATGAAGTGAATATACTTAACACCACTGAACTGTATGCTTAAAAATGGTTCGAATGGTAAATTTTATGTTATGTGTATTTTATCACAAATTTAAAAAATTATTTAAAAGCCTTTTACAGTGATAAAATCGCCTGGCAGCAGGAAAGAAATCCTCTTCCTTTAATATTTAACTTGGTCAACTGAAAAAGTGAAGAACAAGGGGCTGAGGATCCGAGATGTGCCACAGAGTATGAGCACACTGCAAAGGCATGTACAAATTCTAGGACCTCAGCCAAACTTCCCAAAAGGACTTTTTTGTTAACCTTTGTTAATTGCAAACAAAAACGATTTCAAAATAGACGTGCCCACACGTTGGTTGCCAAGCCCTCAAACACCCATGCTTTGCACACTTTAAGGGACAGGAATGGCATTTGTGCTATGAGTACTAATGAATACAAATACTTGAAATGATTCGATAGTTTACATCTGAAAACGTTTCACAGACTCTCAGTACATACTGCAACAAGTGCATTAAACATAAGAAGAGCCCCCAAAGAAGACCAAGAATCCACATTAGAACTCATATCCTTCAAGGAGGGTGGATATTCCTGTTCTTGGTGCAGTTAGAGAGGTGTCATATGAATCTACCTATGATTACAAGTCCAGACACAGAAGCAGCTACAGGCAGCAGAAGGGAGACATGGATGGTTAAGCATCGCTGAAAAGGAGCTCCCAGCAGTCTCAGCTCTGTTATCACCCGCTAGGTTACCTTGAGCAAATCACCAAAACCTTCTAGGCCCCTGTCTACCCATCTAGCTCTCAGTGACTCTTTGCTCTATTCTAAGCTTGGCCAGGGAGGTCTAATAACAATATACTAACCCTATGCATTACAAAGTGCAGCTGTAAGAAAAAGAAAGAATATTTGAAAAAGAAAAAGATAAAAAAAAAAAAGGGGGTGGGTGCCATGGCTCACATCTGTAATCCCAGCACTTTGGGAGGCTGAAGTGGGTGAATCACTTGAGGTCAGGAGTTCAAGACCAGCCTGGCCAACATGGTGAACCCCATCTCTACCAAAAATACCAAAGTTAGCCGGGTATATAGTGGTGCACACCTGTAGCCCCAGCTACTTAGGAGGCTGAGGCAGAAGAATCACTTGAACCCAAAAGGTAGAGGTTGCAGTGAGCTGAGGTCGCACTCCAGCCTGGATGACAGAGTGAGACTGCATCTCAAAAAAAAAAAAAAAAAAAAAAAACCCTAAACTAAACACCATGATAACAGGGAGATGAGAACAATCTAAATGACCAAGGCTGAACACCAACAGCACAAACAAATACCAGGAAAAAGCACCTGCAATAAAGACACACAGCATAGGTGCCATTAGCGAAATGCTAAGGCAATGGAAGCTCAGCTTCTGACCCCAGCATAGGACACAACACCCCCACGCCCGTGCTGTCTTGGAAGTCAGTGGAAACCTCAGCATCCACAGGAACCTGGGCCAGAACTGCAGCCCAGCCCTGAAAATTCTGCAAACTGTATCTATGGTTGGAACAGAGATTACAATGGTACTAGTTCAGGGCAATCAATTGAGGGAAGACAGTATAACTTAGTGAAGGTCTAAATTACAAAATGGGGCCGGGCACGGTGGCACATGCCTGTAATCCCAGAATGCTGGGAGGCTGAAGTGGACGGATCATCTGAGGTCAGGAGTTCGAGACCAGCCTGACCAACATGGAGAAACCCCATCTCCACTAAAAATACAAAAATTAGCCAGGCATGGTAGCGCATGCCTGTAATCCCAGGTACTCGGGAGGCTGAGGTAGGAGAATCCCTTGAACCCAGGAGGCAGAGGTTGTGGTGAGCCTAGATAGTGCCACTGCACTCCAGCCTAGGCAACAAGAGTGAAACTCTGCCTCAAAAATTAAATAAATAAATAAATTACAAAATGGTTTATCATCACACATTTCTTGGTACATACTCTATGTTTTAAACTAAGGTATTAATAATGTTGTAAAATAATTATTTTCATCTAGTCCAAAGTGGGAGATTTAATATTAATAGTACATAAAAGAACGATCAAATCCTCTGCAATAAAATAATTGATACACTTAAAAGTTGATGTCAAACTAAAAGACCCTTCAACTATTTATTAGATATTTCCTAATTTTATATTTCCTTCACGTGAAATTTCAAACTCTAAGACACTAGGAAAGTTGCTATTTTTAATTGGCTAGCATTCTCTATCAGTGAATAAATGATCACAAGTTGCAAATCTGTAAAATCATCACTTATTAAAATATTCTAAATTGGAGGTGAAATGGTACCATAGTACAGTGCCTGAGACTGTTCTCTCCCAGGTTCCTGTAAAATACCCATCAAAACAAAGCAATAGAGGGGGAAAGCTGATCATGGAGAGCAAAGAGAG